>NC_050577.1:270226269-270417303 GCF_011100635.1 Trichosurus vulpecula
TTACCACTCAGTCAAATCCATTACCTGTGGCAGGACCATCTCAGGCAGCCGGCAGATACGAGGAAGGGCCAGTGCAGCCAGTTTTGGGAAGGATAGTAAGATCTAGACCAACATCCATGACAGCCACTTCTGACTCCTCTTTTGCAATTCAGAGAGGTTTGGAATCTGTCGCAGGACAAGCCCCTGTATTCTTGAGCGCTCAAAGTCATGGAGCCTTGAGGCCCTCCCAGGGACCCAGCACAGGCATCTGGAGGGCCCCCCTGGGGCCCGGTTTGGCAAGTACATTATCCTGGGGGGCCCCCCTGCAGCCCAGTTTGGCAAGTACATCCTTCGGGGGGCCCACCCTGGGCCCCCATGCACCCTTCTGGGGGGCCCCCCCAGGGCCCGGGTTGGCAGACATGCTCTCCTGGGGGGCCCCCCTGGGGCCCGGGTCGGCAGACTGGGATGGTTCAACTCAAAATCTTCAGACAAGTTCCAGAGACAGCACTGGATTGTGTCAACAGGGTCCCCAAGGTACAGAGACTGAGGATGGATTACCTCCTCATATCAGAATTCCCGTAAGAAATGGATCAATGATGACCATTCTTCCAGCAGAGGGTTCAGGACTTTTTAAGAAGGGGGAACATCCATATGTGTGTGAAGACTTCCTGAGGAGGACATGCCAGAGGGGCTCAGCCTGTCCCTATTTTCATACCTTGCTACCCTTCCTCTGGCAATTTCATCATAAGCGTAATGACCTTTGGTATAGCATCTCCCTTGGAACCCAAATGCACTTGGAGATGATCCATGCTGACCCCAATTTTGAAACTGCTGATATTTCGTGAGTACAGTTTGAAGGATCCTCTAATGGGGTGAATGATTGTGGGGTCACTGGCTGAAGGCAGAGCCAGAATCTCAGCCGGGGCATAGTTAGACGTTTGGCCAATGGCTTATGGAGGAAACAGTCAGCAATGCAATGTTGTGGCACAAATGCTCTATCTTCAGTCGGGTACCTGGGCTATGATCCCCTTTTGTTTTTACATTGTTTGGTTTTGATGTTATTCCTCCCTTCTTCTTCACTGAGAGTATTGTTTTTCTTTTAATTCTAGCTGCATTGTTCTTGTTCATGCAAAAAAAAAATCAGTCATTCTTTTAATCTTCTGTGATCATTTCTGTCCCTTGCTGAATTCTTCCCTTAGCCATAGTTTTGAAACAAATGTTTTTCCCCTTCTCCTCTATTATTATAATGATTTTGTTTTGGTTTGTTTTATGATGTAACTTTCTATGTTGGGAGTAATATGCCCTTTAGGGGAGTTAGTGTGGTAGTTGGTACATTGGTTGAGATGTCACTGATTTCCTACATTACCTTGGGCAGGATACTTTACTTATCTGGGTTTCTGTTTCCTCTGTAAAATGAGGGATGTTGGTTAAATGGTCCCTAGGATCCCTTTTAGCTCTAACATTCTGTACGTTCAGGGGAAAAAAGAGACCATGTTGGATTGGAAAAGAGAAATGAGCTGGGCTTGAGTCAAGTTAAGGGCCAGCTAGGAACTGGATAAAGAAGAGAAACCCAAGTAGGGAGCACCAAACAAAGGCATGAAGCTGAGACAATTAAAAGTTTTTTTTCGTTGACAGTGACCAGTCTGGCCTAAAGTGAAGAATCAGGTATGGAGATGGAAGTTTATTTTCTAGGTTATAGGGAGCCATAGTAGACTTGGAACAAAATAGTGGAATAATAATGGTGGTGTTTTATTAAGATTAAATGGGTAAAGTAGAGAGATAGGAGGGGACAAGGAGACTGAGCTATTCACATGGTCCAAATGTAAGAAGGTCCTCGATGGATGGAACCCCTACAAATGAGTTTGAGGAAATCATTGACAGGACTTAATAACAAAGATGGGGAGAAAGAAGGAGACGTCAAAGATGACACTGATGTTTTGAGCCCATGTAACTAGAAGAATGGTGATGTCATAAACAGAAATAGGAAAATCAAGAAGAGAAGCAGGATTTGGTTTGGAGTGTTTATGGTAGTTTATGAGTGTGGAGAATAAGGAGGGATAGGGGAAGATTAGTTGAATCTAAGACATGCAAAGTAGAGTTTGAAGTAATAGTGGGACATGCAGGCAAAGATATTCCACAAGCAATAGGAGATGTGGACCTAGCATTTAGGAGAGACCACTAGAGGAAAGATGTAGATCTTGGTACAACCAAAGCCATGGGAATAGTTGTGATTCCCCAAGACTTGAATTGTTGAGAGGAATGAGCTCAGGACTAAGTCTTAAGTGGAGCTTGGGGATCACTTTTCTACCTTTTAACCAAAGCCATCTAATTTTGGTAATTACTGCTTTGTTGTATATTTTGAGATCTGACACTGTTTTTCCCCTTCCTTCTTTTTTTCATTTCCCTTGAGATGTTTGAATTTTTATTTCAGTCAGATGAATTTTGTTCTTATTTTGTCTAGTTCTACCAAGTAAACACTTGGAAAGTTGACTGGTATGACACTAATTCTGTAAATGGACTCAGATAACTTAATTTTGTCTTATATTGTCATGACTCAACTAGTTAATATCTTCCTAACTATTTCAGCCTGTCTTTATTTCTGTAAAGAGCATATTGCATTTTTATTCATTTAAATCCATGTCTTGGTTAACTACGAGATATCCAATACATTTGGTAGTTATTAAGAAATAACTTTTTCTGTCTCTTCCTGTTTGGTTAGTAATATACAGAAAAGCTGATTATTTTTGTGAGTTTATTTTCTATCCTGCTACTTTACTGAAATTATTGTTTCAATTTTTCTTAAATTCTTAGAGTATTTGCTAAGTAAATCACATATCTGGAAATAGAGATAATTTTGTTTCCTCTTTGTGCAGGCTTTTTTCATGGCTTACTGTCAGGGCTAATGCTTCTAGATCTATGTTAGGTGATAGTGGTGACAATGGATATCTTTATTCTTTTGTAAATAATGCTAGCTCTTGATTTTAGATAGATACTTTAATAAGTTTCTCATATTATAGGAAAGGTCTACTTATTCTGTGCTTTCTAATATATTTTATATGAATGAGTGTTATATTTTATCAAAGGTTTTTTATGTTTTTGTTGCTCTAATCGTGATTTCAAAATTTTGTTATGTCATACATCTTCCTAAAGTTAAACCATCTCTGCCTTCGGGGTATCAATCCAATATGGTCACAGGGAATAATAATCTTTTAATCTGTTATTATAGCCTCTCTTGCTAAAGCCTAGTGACTTTGTTCAAGTATTTCAAATTTTTAGATCAATCCACAGCTCTGCCAACAATGTATCAGTGTTCAAATCTTTAATAAAAAAAAAAAAGCACAAAAAACTAACACCTCTACTATTGGACCGTTTCTGATGAGGTAGAACGTTATAAATTGTTTGCATTTTAACTCATCAGTTGAGTTAAAAGAATTTGGGGCAGCTAGATGGCTCAGTGGATAAAGTTCACCCTGGAACTGGGAGGACTTGAGTTCAAATCTGGGCTCAAACACTTAACTGTAACCTTGGGCAAGTCACTTAATCCTGTTTGCCTCAAAAAAAAAAAAAAGAACCTATTAACAGTTGCTTTTATGTGCATTGCTCTTGGAAGTGGAGCCAAGATGGAACAGTAACAGGAAGTAATATAGTGAGTTCTTTGTCATTTCCCTCTCCCCCCTTCCCCTAGCTCTAAACAGATCTAGAAAATGTGTCAGATCAAATTCTGATCAGGGAAGTCCAAGAAAAAGTCACAGTGAGTAATTTTTCCAGTCCAGGTTAGCAAAGGGAGATAAACTGAAAGGTCTGCAAACATTGGGCACAGAATCTATTCAGGAGCTCATGGCTACCCAGCACATTGAAGGGACCAACGAGATACTGTGAAACAGATTAAAAGAAGACCCCAGACCCATACCAGGGCACTGAATGCAGGGTGCAAGAACAGGTGCCAACTGGCAGCTTTGTCGCCCACTACTCCACTCTGGGTCACAGATCCATAGTAGTCTGAGATAGAAAACTAAGTCCAGAGATCCTGGGTCCTGGGCTGCGTACCAAGGAAGGAGAAAGCTCAGAAACAAATAACTGCATTGTGAATTGGATCCCAGGAACAGATAAGCATCTCAGTTCTAGCTTCTAGCAAAGTCTGAACCCTCCAAAGGGATAACCAGGACAGAAGTCCCAACACAAAAGGGAATCTGCAATTCTAGCACTTTGAAACAACAGCTTTCTAGCTATCTCACAGTGGCTGGGTTAAGTAGCAATCTGCTATAACTAGATCCCAATCCAGGTCAGGAACCTGCAGAGCTCAAACCATGGGGGCAGTGCTCAGACTTTTCCCTAGAATAGATCACTCTTGGTGCACTGAAAGTTTGCAGGTCCCTAGCCTGAGCTGTCTTTGAGATCCTGGAACAGCAGAACATTCTACCTCAGAAATCAGCACTAGGACCACCCCCAAACCTTCCCACAAGCAATGCACAGAGACTGGCACTAACATAAAGTTTGAAGTCAGAAAGTAGGCTAGAAGAATGAGCAAGCAAAAACAGAATCTCTCCACAAAGTCATTATGGTAACAAAAATACACAAGACATAAACCCAGAAAAAGAAAATTATTCCAAAACATCTATAAGCAAAGCCTCAAAGACAAGTACAGGTTGGATATAAATTCAATTAAAATTCCTAGAAGGGCTAAAGCAAGACTTATAAAAAAATTTAAAGAACTTTTAATAAAAATGAAATGAGTACTAAAGGAAAAAAATGGAAAAGAAACGAGAGCCCTCAAAGAAAGAATTGGAAAGGGAACTAAAAGCTTGGAACAAGAGGTATAAAACTTTGTCCAAGCATCAAACTCTCTGAAAATTAGGATGGACCAAATAGGAGACAATGACTCTATGAAACAATAAGGAATATTAAAACAAAATCAAAAGACTGAAAAAATAGAAGGAAATGAAAGGTATCTCCTAGTTTAAAAAAAAATCTGATCTGGAAAACATAATGAGAAGAAAACAGAATCATTGTACTGCCCGAAAGCCATGAATAAAATAAAATTCTAAGAAATTCTAGAAAGAAAACTGCCTCAAACTCTTAGAACCAGAAGATAAAGTCAAAATAGAAAGAATCCACAAGTTACCTCCTGAAAGAAATCCCCAGATGAAAACACTAAGGAATATAGGTCAAAAGATTCAAGATTTAGAAGAGCAGAATGGACCACAGTAGGATCTAGTACAACTCTCTCATTTCATAGATGAGGGAACTGAGAAGTCAAGTAATTCTCCCAAAGTCACAAGGCTTGAGTTGAGAGGGTTAGCACATGCTTCCTGCAATTCAGTTCAGTGTTCCTTCTGATTTCATTACATGGTGAACAAAAACTTGATTTCATTAGAGAATCCTACACCAGTAATAAGGAGAGCCAGCCCAAATTCTCCCCAAGAACTGTCTAATCCATATTCATTTCTTGGAATACCATACTCTTCTACTTCTCATTTTGTAGATTCTAGGCAAGGCAGCCAGGTGGTACAGTAAGATAGAGCCCTGAGCCTGGAGTCAGGAAGATTTCTCTTCCTGAGTTCAAATCTGGGTTCAGATACTTACTAGCTGAGTGATCATAGCCAAGTCACTTTAACCCTCTTTGACTCAGTTTTCTCATCTGTAAAATGAACTGGAGATGGAAATGGCAAACCACTCCAGTATCTCTGCCAAGCAAACCCCATGACTGAAATGACTCAACAACCACAAAGATTCTAAACAATGAATGAGGTTGAATGATGGGAAGGGGATTAGATTTAAGGGGTAGGTGGGTGAAACAAGACTCCATTTTGAGGGACTGCTCATACGTAGACTTTGTTTCCTTCCCCAGGTTTTTTGGTGAAAAGATGTGTTTGGACATGAAGGAAAAGAAGTTCACAAAAGTACTTTCCAGCTTCGATTTTGCACGGCGGCTCTGCTGTAAAGATGACAGCTTTTTTACCCCACCCAATAATATTTATTTTCTTAGTGGTTCTGTATGGACTCTCTACAGCCAGGTAAAGAATACCAAAATTTAAACTAGGGGAGGAGGAAGGCAGCCTGGAGAGAACAGGAATTCTCAGTACAGTTAGACTGCTGCATAGGATAAGTAGTTCTTTGATGGCCTGTAGATTTGACCTGCTGAATAGATAAAGGGGTAGTCTTGCCTTAAATGCCTAGAAACATCAGAGGGCTTGTTAATTAATCCATGCATAATTGGTGAGATGTTTTCTCCCTGGGCTGAGGGAATATTGCTGAAATGTTCCTATGCAAAACATTGAAGGAGAATAAATTCTAAACTAGTGAGACTAGATAGGATAGCAAACCCAGAATCCAGTTAATGGATATTTAGCACTTCTAGTGTATGTCTTCTGCTGGTGTTTCATCATGGCTTGGTAGAATTCAAGTCCTTGTTTGAACTCAGGTCCTCCTGACTTAGGGCCAGTGCTCTATCTACTGTCCCCAAACCTTGAGACCTTTAAATTTAAAAAAAAAATCTATTTTTTTTACACTAGGCTCATTTCTAAAGACATCTACCTCCCTATCTACCACCCAGTGAGCCATGTGTTTAAAAAAAAAAAAGATTGAAAAGGGGGGAAAAAAGGGAAAAGGAATTGAGCAAAACTAGAATGAAACAAACCGAATTGGACAATAAGTTCTATTTCTGAGTCTCTCCAGCTCTCTACCCCTTTAAAAAAAAAAAGAGGTGGGTTTTCCCATCTCTCCTTGGGAGCCAAGCTTTTATGAACATATTTTTCCCAAAGTCTATGCCAATAGAGCATAAGCTCAGTGAGATCTTGCCAAGCTGGGAAAGGTCTAAGGAAAAGGTCAAGAAGTAGCCATGTTCTGAGGACTACCCTAGCTAAAGCTGGATGGGCTCCCTGCTCAGGTGGATCTTGGTGGTGCAGGTTGGGATTACAACTCCTCTCTATCAGTTCTAGGCAGGTTGCAATCTGTGTTGATGAAGGGAGCACCCCTAACTACATGAGTACTGAGCATTGAAGCGTTGTGGTATATAACAGTAAGGCAATAATAACAATGTAGATGATAATTGTCAAAATGCCTATGTAGTTCTGTATCACAAAGTGTAAGAGACTCTCCACATAGAAAGTAGAAGTAAACCATTTATTCAGACACCAGAGAACCATATCCCACGAGCCATTTATCCAGTCGGTCTACTTCATCATAACAGCAAGGAACCCAAAACATTCATTACATAATATAACAACCTGGAGCCTCGCCATCCCAAAACCTCTCTGACCCCCTGGTGGGGTCTTCCCCGAAACAAACTCACAATACAACTAAGTCAGCCTGCTCAGTTCTAACAATCACAAGGGTGGCCATTAGTAGCCATAACATCTCTCTGTTAGCATTTCCCATAACATAACTTCCTTTCCCTGTCAGGAAGCTCCTCCCACCACATATGTCTTAGACTTCCTGTGATGGAAGCAAGTCACATAGCCTATTAATGGGTGGGAAAGATCTTCAGATCCAAATTGCTACTAGATCTTATAACCAGCAATGTATAAGATGCAGAAGAGCACGGACCCTCTGCCCTCAGAGAACTTACTTTTACTTCTCTCAAACTAAAACAGTTGTTTCAGGTGTATCCAACTCTTCATGACCCCATTTGGGGTTTTCTTGGCAAAGATGCTAGTGTGGTTTGTCATTTCCTTCTCCAGCTCATTTTACAAATGGTCACACAGCAATAATTGTCGGAGGCCAGATTTGAACTCAGGAAGATGTGTCTTCCTGACTCTGGGCCTAGCATTATGGTGCCACCTAGCTGTCCCTCAAGCTAGGGCTTCCCAAATCTTACAAAAAGAGACAAGAAATACCACAAGGAAGTGTATGACTAAGGGTCACATAAGTGCTCTCTAAATTAAGTGCTACAGGAACTCAGAGCGGGGGACAAGTCACTGTGAGTTGGGGTGGGCTGTGAAGGAAGAAATGAATGAGGTAGAGGCCAAAGGAAGGGTAGGATTTAGATAGGGGAAGGAGGCTGCAGGTGGGGAAGGCAACAAAGACTCGGAGCTAGAGGAACCATCAGAAAATCATCTATGATTATTTTCCTACAAGAACCTTGTACGTCAAGCAAGGTTGCAAAGGTGAGGAAGGATCAGACTATAGAGGGCTTTGAATTCCAGACTAAAGAATTCGGATTTTATCCTATGGACCATGGGAGAAGGTGGAGATAAAATTTCTGGGTTGTTTGGGCATAAAGGAAAGTATAGAATTCAGAATACTGAATTGAGCATTAAGATCCAGCTCTGTGTGATTGCTGCATGACCTGGCCTCAGTTTTATTTATTTTGGGGGGGGGAGGGTTGGGGGGAACCTCTGTCTCCTTCTTTATAAAAGGAGGATTGGGGTCAGCTAGGTGGTGCAGTGAGTAGAGCACCAGCCCTGGAATCAGGAGGACCTGAGTTCAAATTCAGCCTCAGACACTTGACACACTTACTAGCTGTGTGACCTTGGGCAAGTCACTTAACTCCAAAACAAACAAAAAACCAAATAAAAGGAGGGTTGACTCTTTTCTAAGTGACAATTCTAAAATCTGATGGTTTTGAATGGAGAGAGAAGCTGAGATGTATGATGGAGAGAGGACATATAAGGCGAGGAATGAGGCACACACAAATGGAACAGGACTAAGAAAACCTAAGTGGATGCAGAAGTCAGGAAAAGTGGGCTCCCAGCAAAATGTAATGACCTGATGCAAAATAATTTTCTCTTACAGTTCATATTCATGTCACTTATTCTGATAGAGAGGAGTCGGTATAATTGGGACCCAGAAAATAGGGTTCCTTGGATTGGGCTCTGGGGCTCTTCTAGGTGTCTGCTATAGGGGTGGAACAATACAGAAAGTGCTCCTTGTAAGCTCAGTGTTAACCCAATATCTCTCCATTTCTTCTCCAGGACATCCATCAGCTGTTGAGTTCTGCATATCAGCAACCCTTGGGATTCATGAATTTCCAGGAATTAAAGATGATTGTTCGGCCTAAATACGTTCCTCTTTACCAAAATGTGAATGACCTCAGGTGAGGATTCCTGGCTTTGGATGTCTTATTTTGGAGTGGTGCTGGGATCTTTCTACTCTTTCTATGACTTACTGATTACATGTTGAAGGGACGGTAGAGAACATTGAATCCAACCCTCTATTTATATTTTTTTTTGGAAGAAGAAACTAGGGCTGAGAGAGGCTAAGCCATTTGCCCTGGGTTCCAAGGTAGTAAAGCTGCTAGTAACATCTGGGTTTAGATTTGGATTCTAGTCTTTTGATGCCAAACCCATATACTTATCCCTGAAGGCCATTGTATTTTGGCTCTGATGAATAAATCATATTTCTTTCATTGGCTGTTGGAAGCATTCTCTTTAATAGTGGGGAAATGCCCAGTTCCCCCCTTGTTCTGCAAGACACAAGTCCCATTCATTGCTCCTCTAAACATGGGAGCCATATGCTGTGTCTTTCTTTCTCCTAGGGCTAATGCTGCTTAATGTTGTGTGGACTAGATTTACGTTAGGAAATCCCTTTCTCTCTCTGGAAAAGGACTGATTCACCCAACTCTACAATTGTGGAAGACATGAATTTAGTGTCTTTTCTAAGGCAATTGCTAAGGTTTGTGCTGCTCAAGAAATATCCCTTCTTTTTCTAGAAGAGTAGATACTAAGTTCCTCCTGCCTAGGGACTCAAAAGCCTCCCTCATCTACAAATGAAGTTGATGTTCTCAAACATCATCCACTAACTGCCATCCTCTGCCATTTGGGCAACAATTTGTCTGCTTCTGCCATGTGCTTCTGTTGGAGCGAGACGACAGCTTCAGCTGCTGACATTTCTGAGGCCACCAAAGTCCATTCTCAGGATCTTCCTTCTGAGACCCTTTGAGGAATCTCATTCAATTCCCATGCACCTCTGCTCCAAGGCCATCATTACCATCCACTCCAAACTCTGTCCTCTGAGTGGGGGAAAAGGCAAAGTGCTTAGAGCTGGTTTTCCTTTTTTCTTCTTTGGCCAGGGCAGAGAAGGAGCTCCTGTAACAAGGGTCCCATTTCCCAGCCCAAGCAGCTGCAGTCCCTGATGCCCATTCAGATTCTGTCTCCTGTCCTTCTCACACATGGCCAATAGCCATGTCCACAATCCCCATGGGGAGGTGCTATCTTGACCCCAATAAAGGCTCTCTCCTTATAACCTCATCAAATCAACTGAGGTCTTCATCAGATTGATCAGGAGACTTTCTTGATTACATCCCTAGCTAAATACAAAGGAATTTTTGGAGGTGAGGAGGAGAGCCCTAACACTGGGTATCAGGAAAGTCCTCTTGTGTCAAGTGGTACTTGAGATGGGCCTTAAGGGAGATAGGGAGCCCCTATTCCTTTTCTATAAATTGAGAGGCGGGGCAGCTAGGTGGCGCCATTGTGCTCACACCAAAAAAAAAAAAGACAACAAAAAAACTCCATTGCCCTCTTCAGTTTGTCAGAGATAATATTTGAGTGTTTAGTGTCTGGCAACCATCCAATGGAAATGGGCCTTCAATTCAGGGAAACGTTTAGAGATCTTTAAAATAATTTTGTAATTTTCCCAAGGCTATCCTAGTTAAATCCTGCTCAGTTCTGATCCCAACCCATTGTCCATTTTGGTCTCGGTCCAACACATACGTATATGTATGTACATACATGTGACACATGTAACATATTAGTGTGGTTTCCATGCATCTATAACATGTTACATATAGACACGTGTATGCATACACACAGAGAGATAGAAGAGCCCTGTCCATCTAACTGAAGATCAGTCTTGATTATCGGCTATCTTCACCAAGGGGATTTGTCCTGTGTAGACCAGTGCAATTAAAGGTTACTTAAGATGGGAGACAGAACTAATAGCTGGATCAGAGTTCATGTAAGGTTTCTGCAACAAGGTAGAATCTGAACTGGGCCTTAGAGGAAGCTAGAGATTCAAGCTTGGGGCAACTGGGTAGGGCACTGGATAGAGTACTATTGGGAATAGTGGTAATAGAGGCTGGTATAGACTTATCTTGTAAACCCTGTAAGATGTAGACCAGAGCTGGGCATATCAAAGGTATTCCATAAATACAAAGAACCGTGTGAAAACAGAGCTGGTAGGGGGCTTAGAGATCGTGAAATTATAGAATCGAATATTGAATTATAGAATTAATTGAAATTATAGAATTGTAACATATTCCTTATTGGTGATTAGATGGTAATTGAGGCAAAGATAGCTCCTACCTTCCAGGGTTGTTGTGAGGATTAAGTGAAATAACATATATAAAATGCCTTACAGACCTTAAAGTATTATGTTACCTATCATCATCATCATCATCCTTTGAAATATTCTAAGCGTTTTTCTCACAACATCTCTGTGAGACATGTAGTATATTATAGTGATTCACCATGTCCTTGGCATCCCTGAAAGTTTCCTGGGGAACTCTGGACACATGCTCCATAAAATGATCCCTATAGTCCCATTCAATCTCAGCTACCTCAGGATCAAAAGTTTTAGAACAGAGAATGTCCTTAGAAAGCTTCTAGCCCTACTCCCAGCCTTTTTATTTTCTAGACAAGGAAACCCAAGGAAGTCAACGAGGTCATATAGGTAAATTAATAGCAAAACTAAGAATCAAACACAGGTTGTCCAAGGAAAAAAAATCTAGTGCTTTTTGCAAGGTTTCTACTTTCACATATGTATATGTGCACGTATGCTTATGCATCTGTCAGGTGGGAAGGGAAGTCTTACAGTATTGTGAGGAGACTTGGAGTTAGGAAGACCTAGAATATTGCCAAGGCAACATTCACAGAGGTAGCTGTTGCTATGAATGTGCCGGCACTGTGAATATTACGTTGGCGATCCACCTGGCTGTATACCCTGCCCCTAAAACTCACTAGTTGTGGGACTAGGAATAGATCAGCTCCCCCAAATCCCTGACCCCCATTTCATTTTCCTAGTCTATTGAAATGGGGATCACAATAACGGTAGTTCCTACTTTTCACAGTTGGTATGAGGTTTAAATGAGAGTGCAGTATGGAATTTTCCAAATCTTAAAACACTAGAAAAAAGCTTTGATGTTTATTCTTATCCCTCAAGCATTTGTTTTTGCATTTAGACATTTTGCTGGGAGAAAAAAAAAAGAGTCTTCCACCTCCTGCGAAGAGGCACAATGGGAATGATGTCTTTCTTTTCTGTAGTCTTTTCCCAAATCAGTATCAAATTATATTATATTGTAGGATTCCGTGTCTCCATCTCTGGTGTCACTGACCGTTTTCTGTCCTTCTTGGCCACTTTTTCTGCTTCCCAGGATATGGTTTTCTAACCCGCCAACAACCTTTGCATGGTGGGGTGAAGAACCAACAGACATCTATATCGGAAAGTTTCCATGCAAAGATCAAGTGTCTGCAACACCTGACACAGATGAGTTCTCATTAAGGGAGGTGGCACCTTCAGAGCTTGCATATCAACAGTGTTGTCAGCTCTTCCACGCTTCTGCCCCTCCGGAGCATTTCGTTGTGTTAAGAATTTACCGATACTACAACCGTTCACTCTGGGAGCTATACCTGAGGTATGTACAAAGTGGGAGGAAATGAGAGGGGCAGAGGAGGTGCCAGGACCATGAAGGATGGAGGGAATAAAGCAATAGAGATCAAGGACTCATTTTATGTAGAGGTCCTTTCCCACCGTCAGATGGTATGATTCTATGTGCTGAAAGAGTAAGCATTGTTGGCCTTTGGGGAAGGTAGAGGCAACGTTGGGAGGTGTGTGTGTGTGTGTGCGCACATAAATATAGACGTATAGACATGTATATATACATTCACACACAGTTATCCCTTCCATATCCCAGGGGTGTGGCACCCCTGCGATCTGGAAAATCCATGTAAAAATTTTTGGCCCTCCCTTTGTACCAGAAAAGAAGTTTGATATTTTTCCCCTTTTTCTTTTATGGGGTATTTACAGTACTTCATTGTAAAATTTGGGTTAAGTATTTGGTCATAGGCTATATTATATAATACCATACATATATTTTGTGCATTTGAGTTTCTAAACTTTTTCTGTGTTGTTGCTTCCACAAAACTCCCCCCCAAATTCCCATTTAATTTCTTATGCCAACCAGTGATATATTGAAACTGCAATGGGGAAAATTGTGATGTGGAAGGGATAACTGTATTTGTTTTAGTGGGATATGTTACCAAGGGAGTAAATAACAGGCTGGCAAAAGCCATGGGAAAGTAGAGTTTGTAGAGAACTGAACTGAAATGAAGATAATACACTTAAGCAAAATCTTCCCTGCCTTTATCTCCCACAGAGAGAAGAGGCGGCTAAAAAACCTGCAAATTCCTAGCCCTTTGGAGTACCACCTTTTCTACCAAGGCCACATTAGCTTGGAATATTTGACAAGTATTGGTCTATGCCCTAAAACAAGGAGTGGTGAAGGCATCTTGGGCCGAGGACTCTATTTCTCCCTAAATGCCTACCTTGCAACTTCCAATAAGAACCCTTCATCTGGATACATGACAGTGCTGGCCAAAGTGCTAGTTGGAGAAAAGACCCTTGGCCATCCATTCATATTTGATGCACCCTTTAAGCCAAATGGCCAGGAGTATGACTCCTGTGTGAACGATATAGACATGCCTACCCTATTTTGTGTGTTCCGAAAAGAGCTCATTTACCCCTACTTCATCATCACTTACAGATGTCTTACAGACGAAGTTCACATGGTCTTCTGATTTGGGAAGAAAGGGAATTAGGGGGAAATAGTGCTGGGCACCCATCCACACCCTGCACAGAGAGCCCTCTCTTTTAGCCTTCTCAGGCTTATTAAAGCCTCATATCTCATGTTCAGCTTTTTGCTGTTTTTGAGGATATTCTATCACACCCCTCATTCTCCACACACTTTGTCATGCTCAGTTCTCTTTCCCTTTTCTCTCAGTTCCCTTCCTCCTCCAGTCCTCTCTGCTACTTCTGATCTGCTCTAGTCCCTGGCCAGGGTACAAGGAGGAGAGCTGAATTAAGGAAAAGGCAGCTGGAAGTGGAGGGTCCTCCAATATCACTGTGGTCTGCCATATTTTATGTAACTTGACAACTTGAATTATTCTAATATTGCAATAAACATTTCTGATGCTGAAAATTAATTCAAATCATCTTTTTCTTAAACATCACTTCTTAAATCCTGAGTTGCTATAGGGGAGAAGACTTGGTCTTCTCTAGCTCCTTGACAATTTCAACCCAGCTCTACAATGAACTGTTTTGAGAGATGTCTGAACTTATTCTTCCCAGGCTGCAAACTTGCTTGTGGGAAATTCTGCCAGGCCCTGTGTCCCTACTAAAGGCAGGACTAACTTCTTGAAAAAGTATGCAGATGCTGTCATAATGGTCATGTCAAGGTACACAATTGAATAGCTACTTGTACCTTGTGCCTGGCACAGTGAATGTGTAAGCATGGGCAGAGATGTCTATTCCACCTCAGGGTGCTAGTTGTCACACCAGAAAGATTGAGGGGGGTTCTTTGACTTGATGATCTTGAGTGCCTCCTAAGTCCCCTGGTCTCTGCCAGGGTAATCTTTCTTCTAGATGGATCTGCTCATATGATGTTTCTCTCAAAGAATCTTTAGGTCTGTGTTGTCTAGCAGCTAAGAGCAGCTTAGCCTTTTTAAAGGCTGCTAGATGGCACAGCTCAGAGAGTGGGGGGCTCTCTGAGGAAGACTTGAGTTAAAATATGACCTCAGATCCTCAATAGCAGAGTGTTCACAGGCAAGTCACTGACTTTCTCAGTTTCTTCAGTTCTAAAATTGGTAATAATAGCACCTACCCTCCTGGGTTTTTGTAAAGATCGAATGAAATTGTGTTTTTTACAGCAAGTAGCACAGTGCCTGACATATAGTAGGAACTTAAAAATGGCTCCTTCCTCCCCTCCCCTTTCCTTACCACTCCCCTATACCTTACCCACTTAATTTTCTTTTTTTTTTTTCACTTAATTTTCTATTACTTCCCCCCCCCAGCAAAATCAGACAAATATGACCTGAGAGCACATATGATATTCTCTTGCCTCTGAACCATGGCACATTCTGTTCTCCAGGATTGGAAATGTTCTCAGTCTCATTCCTTGTTTTTGGATTCCTTCCATGGAAAGGCTCCCTGATGGACTATGTATCTTCTAAGGAGCAGCCTAGTTCATTTTGGGGAGGTGCATCAGTAAAGAGTTGACCATCAGGAGATAAATTTGGCCAGAGCAAAGGAAGAAATTGTCTCCTCAAACATGGAGGGATTTCATTTGGTTCTGTAGAGGGAGTTCCCACGTAGATGAAATCATGGATCCTTGAAGAAGTAATAACAGTAATAGCCGATTTTGATGCAGTGCCTCAGGTGAGCCTCCTGATAATCAATGGGCTGTTGTACTAGAAGCCAGTGCTAGTCTTCCTCTTTTGTCCATTTGACAAATGAAGTAATAAGTAAGGTAGTGGCTTGCTCATGACCACATAGCTAGTAAGAGGCATGGGAAGTTTTCAAATCCAAGACTTTCTGAGTCCAAATCTAATCAACTTTTTGCTTTAAGCTTCTGTGGGAGAAGAGTGTGGGAGAGGAGCAGGAGAAGAGAAGACAAGTCAGGTAAGGAGAAGGAAATATTATAAGTGACAAGGAGGGTGTGGATGAATCAGGTAGGCGAGAGTTTGACTGGGGAGAAGAAATTGGTCTAAATTTGGGAGAAATGCAGGAAAATTGAAGAAGAATTTTCAGGTCCAATAATTGGTGCAGATTCTTAGGTAAAAGAGACAGATCTAGGAGAAAAAAGGAAAATTTAAAAGGATGAAGGAGCATTAAGGAAAGGAATCTGAAAAGATAGGCTCAAGTACTAGCAGTTGTTCTGAAAAAGATTCCAGGATTTTAGTGGACTAGAAGCTCAACATAAGTCAACAAAGGGCTGATTAACCAAAAATGTCTGAGATGTAACAAAAAACAGCAAACTTGAAAATAAAAACAAACACAGAAGAAAGTCCCAGTTGACACCTAGACCAAGAGCTGAAATCATTACATAGGGTTATAGAGAGAGCTGGAAGAGACCTTGAGCCCATGTAGGCCAAACCCTTATTTCACAGATGAGGAAAATGACTTACCCAAGGTTATGCATATGGTCGGAGAAAGGATTCAAACTGAGGTCTTCTGAATGTAAATACTGGGTTCTTTCCAATCCATCACAATTCATATTCCATATCTTTCTGCTTCCTGATCAAGACTTCATAGTCCTCAAGGATACTGTTCAAGTTTCTTTTAAAGAAGCCAAAAAGATACTGCGGTGAGTAGGTTGAATGAGTCCTGGTAGACTCTCCATGACGAGCTGCATACTAGAATACAAGAAGATATCACCTCTTCTGAGAGGCCAGGTCAAGTCACAATATCTTTCAGCCTTATTATCAGCAGGTGAGTTAACTCTTCTAAGGTTTGCTGTCTTTGATAAGCTGATGGCCTCTGTTACCCAATAGTGTTTAGTTATATCTTTTATATTTTAAGATCACCTGGATGTTATTTGTTGTTAGATGTCACCATTTCACAGATCATTTAAAATGTATTACAATGTTTTCCCCAAAATTGTGTTTAAAGTGAAAGATTCAATCCCTCACACTCATAACTTTAGAGGACAGAATGAAACTCAGTAGATAGAAGTTATTGAGAAACACATTTCAGCTCAACATAAGGAGAATTTACTAACAATCAGAGCTGGCCAAATTGGGATGGATTCCTGTAAAACAGACTCGGCATCTCAGAGTTGGAAGGCAATTCTCCGGGACTCAACCTATGCTTACCTGAGGCATGGCTCTCCTCTACAATTGCCCTGCTGAGGCATCATCCAGCTGCTACCCAAACAGGGGGAATCTAGTGCTACTCAAATGCTTTCAGGGAGGGGGAATCTATTGTCTCTCTGGGCAGCTCATTCAAGTTGGGGTCACTGGCACTAGTTAGCAATGTCTCTTCTTACCCAAAAGGCACCTGCCTCACCTTAAATAGAGAACAAGGAGTGATATGCCTCAGAAAGAATTCTACAGACTCCTGGAACCTCTCCAGCTCTTTTGTCTAGGACCAACCAGAGAAAGTCTAATCTTCCCATACTTGAAGAGAGTGAGCCCGGGCTTCCACTGTATTCCTCAGTGATTGTTCTCTTTTCCAAACTAAACCCTCCTACACTCCTTTCAATTTTTGTTTGTGTAGTATGCTTCTCAATTGAGCATATTACACAAAAGGCTACCTCAGCCTACTTGGAAAGCTGTGGTAAGCACACCACAGCCCTGCAGAAGAGCTCTGGTGGGTGCCCTTCAGACTACCTGGGAGAGCCATTGTGGGTGTGTCTCAGCTTTCTTTGGGAGCCATGGTGATGCCTCTTTAGCCCTCCTGGGGTATCCTTCGGCTTTCTTCAGGAGTCATGATGGTACCCCCTTAGCCATCTTGGGGTACAGCAGCTTTCTCTGGGAGCCATGGTGGGCACCCCTTTAGCCTTCCTGGGGTACTGCTGAGCTTTCTTTTGGCGCCAAGGTGGGCATCTCTTAGCCAGACTAAGGGAGGTTCAGAGATCTATGGGGAGGTATATCAGTAAAGCGATAATAACAATGTAGATGATAATTGTCAAAATGCCTATGTAGTTCTGTATTGCAAAGTATATGAAACTGTCCACAGAGAAAGTAGAAGAAGTAAACCGTTTATTCAGACACCAGAGTACCATATCCCACAACCAAAGGCTCAGCTCCCACAGCCAGTCAGCCCACTTCATCATGACAGCAAGGAACCCAAAACATTCCATACAGGACACCACAACATGGAGCCTCACCATTATGAAACCTCTCAGCCTCCTGCTGGGATCTTCCCCAAAACAAACTCACAGTACAACTAAGTCAGCCTGTTCAGTTTTAACCATCGCAAGGGTGGCCATTAGTAGCCACTAGCAGCCATAACTGCTCTCTCTCTCTCAGCATTTCCTGTGACATAGCTTCCTTTTCCTGTCAGGAAGTTCCTCCTACCATGTAACTTAGGCTTCCTGTGATGTAAGCAGGTCACATGGCCTATTAATGGGTGGGAAAGATCTTCAAATCTAATTGCTACTATACGAGGTTGTTTCCAGATTTGCTGTCCGTGCCAGAGCAGGCATGAGTGAGCTGTAGGGCCAGCACTGGGCCATTTCTGATTCAACAGTCAAGGCTGAGCCACCTCTCAGACAAGGCCCAGAATGGGTTGTCTGTAAAACGGGAAAAAGGAGGGATCCAGATGTGCAGGAGAAGACATCCCCAAATAAGTGAAACACTGATTGTACTCTCCCTCCCCCTAGAGCAGATGAATGCAGGATCATCTCAGGAGAGGTGAGGTGGCCAAGCCTAGGCTTTTTCCAGGAGAGCCAGAAAACTATGGGCCCAAGTCAGGAAGGTTTCCAGGATACAATGACAGAGAAACCATTGCTAGAAGGTAACCAGAACCCAAGGATTTACTGCAAATATGTGAAGAGACAGAACCAAGGTCCCCCCATTTTTATTCTCCAATCATGAGACTTAGGCAGAAAGGGGCTACAGTGAACATGTATGTCAAAAGCAGAATCAGGACTTCTCAAAGTGGGGAAATGTCAATGTGTGTGTGATAAATTCCTGGTGGGGACACGCCCGAGTCTCAGCCTGCCCCCACTGTCATACCTTGCTACCTTTCCACTGGCAGGTTTGTCATAAGACTCACGACTCATGGTAAAGTGTCCCTCTTGGAACCCAAATGCATTTGGGGACGATTCATGCTGATCTCAATCATAAAATTGCTACATTTAAAGAAGCTTGAGTACAGTTGGAGGGATCTTCTCTCTAATAGGGTGACTGTAGGCTCACTGGCTGAAGGCAAGGCCAGAATCTAGGCAGAGAGATGGTTGGATGTTTGGCTAATGGCTTATGGAGGAAACAGTTAGCAATGCAATATGGTGGCATATGTGCTCTATCTTTAGAGTCAGGCACTTGGCCTTTGGTCTCGTCAGTTGCTGATTGGCCACACAACCTTGGGCATGATACTTTACCTCTCTGAGCCTCAGTTTCCACTGTAAAATGAGGGGGAATGGCTAAATGATCCTAGGGTCCCTTTTAGCTCTAACCTGTGAGTTCAGAGAAGGGAGAAACCATGTTGGATTGGAAGAGGAGCTTGGGTTGGGCTTTAAAGGATAGCTAGAAATTGGATAAGCAAAGACAAGAATCCCAGGTAGGGAGCACAGAGCAAAGACAGGAAGTAAAAGAGTTAAGTGTATTCAGTGACAGAGAGGAGACCAATCTGGCCTGAGTTGAAGAATCAAGTAGGGCAATAGTGGGAGATAAAAGCTAGAAAAGTAGCTTTGTGGAGGGCCGAGGAGATGGCATTTTGTTCTATAGGTAATAGCCACAGCTACGTGGCACAGTGGATAGAGCCCCAGGCCTAGAATCAGGAAGACCCGAGTTCAAATCCAGCCTAAGACACTTGCACACCTGGGCAAGTCATGTAACCCTGTTTGCCTCAGTTGCCTCATCTGTAAAAGGAGCCGGAGAGGTCCCCATAATGCTCATAGCTACAAAAGAGTTTGAAGAAATCATTGACAGGATTTAGTGACAAAAATGTGGGGAAAAGGAGGTGTCAAAGATACCACTGAGATTGTGACCTGTTGGAGTTAGAAGAATGGTGATGCCGTGAACCCAACTAGAGAAGCCAGGAAAAGAAGCAAGGTTTGTTTTGAGGAAGATTAGATGAATTTAAGACAGGCAAAATTGAGTTTGAAGTAATGGTGGGATATGCAGGCAAAGATTCCCACTGGTAACTGGAGATGTGGGCCTGGCATTTGGGAGAGACCACAGAAGAAGTAAAGGGTAAAACTGCACCTATAGGAATAGTTGTGCTCATACCCATGCTGAGTCTATATCCCAAAGATTTAAAAAAGGAAAAGGACCTACTTGTACAAAAATATTTATAGCAGCTCTTTTTGTGATGGCTAAGAATTGGAAATTGGGGGGATGCCCATCAGTTGGAGAATGGTTGAACAAGCTGTGGTAATGGAATATTATTGTGCTATAACAAATGATGAGCAGGGTGATTTCAGAAAAACCTTGAAAGACTTACATAAACTGATGCCAAGGGAAGTGAACAGAACCAAGAGAACATTGCACACAGTAAAGGCAATATTTTACAATGAAGAACTCAATGACTTAGGTGTTCTCAGCAATACGATGATCCAAAACAATCCCAAAGGAGTGCGGATGAAGCATACTATCTTCCTTCCAGAGAGAGAACTCATACTGTCTGAATACAAACTGAAGCATGCTATTTTTCTACTTTCTTTTCACTCAAGTCTTCTTGTACAAAATGACTTATGGAAATGTTTCACATGACAGCACATGTATAACATATCTACTTACCATCTCAGGAGAGGGGAGGGGAGTGAGGAAGGGATAGAATTTGGAAGTAAAAACTAAAAAAAAAAATGTTAAAAATTGCTTTGACATGTAATTGGGGAAAAAATAAAATATTTTATTTACATATATATATATAATACATACTATATACGTAGTTTTAAAAAAAGAATACTTGCGGTCTCCAAGACTGGGATTGTAGAGAGGAATGAGCTGAGGTATCATTCTTAGGGAGGGGCACATCTGGAACTTTGAAAAGCCATACAAGTATAGATCTGACTGACTGACTCTCTCTCTCTCTCTCTCTCTCTCTCTCTGTCTCTCTCTCTCTCTCTCTTCCTCACCCCCACCCCCCCACATTCCACAGACTCTACTGATTTCCTATCACATCCAGGATAAAATATAAAATCCTCAATTTGGAATTCAAAGTCTTTTACCACCTGAGCCCCTCCAAACTTTGTAGTCTTCTTATACCTTACTTCTCATCCTATGCTCTGAAATCCAGTGACATTGGATTTTTTTTTCCTAGGACACTCTATCTCTTGACTGTTTTTCACTGACTATTCTCCATGCCTGGAATACTCTCCAACCTCATCTCCACCACTTGGCTTCCCTTAGCTTCCTTCAAGTCCCACGTGAAATCCCATCTCTTAAGAAAAGCCTTCCCTGATTTCCCTTAAATGCTAGTGCCTTCCCTCTATTGAATCTTCTTCAAAATTTCCTGTATGTATCTTGTTTGATCATAGTTATTTTCATGTTCTTTTCCTCCTTCAGAATGTAAGCTCCTTGAAATTAGGAATTGTCTTTTACTTTTTTTTTTAATCCACAATGCTTTGCTCATGCCTGGCACATAATAGATTCTTAATAAATGCTTACTGACTGATACCCTGTCTCAAAAGCCAAGGGACAGAAGTTTAAAGTGATTTAAGATGTCAGATGCTGCTCAATATTAAGTAGCTTTCCAGTTTTCCCAGCAATTTTTGACAGTGAGTTCTTCTACATATTGCATGTCTATCTAATTAGTACCATCTAATTTTTTTTCTTTTAAACAGTATTTTATTTTTTTCAATTATATGTAAAGACAATTTTTAACGTTCTTTTTTAAATGAATTTTTGAGTTCCAAATTTTCTCCCTTCCTCCTTTCCCTCCCTCTTCTCTAAGATGGTAAACAGTTTAATATAAGTACCATATCATTTTGCTAAGTATTTTATTGTAGTATAGCTTGAAATCTGGTACTACTAGTTCCCCTTGAGATTCTTGATCTTTTGTTTCTCCAAATGAATGTCATTATTTTTTTTTCTAGCTCTCTAAAATAATCCTTTGGGTGCTTAGTATGGAATAGAATAGGGAATTTTAGTATTGTGATTTTTATTATATTTGTTCAGCCTTCCTAATAAGCAATGAATATTTCTCCAATTATTAAGGCCTCTATTTCTAGGAACAGGGTAGCCGGGTGGCATAGTAGATAGAGTGCTGGGCCTGCAGTCAAGTATAGCTGGCCTCAGACATTTATTAGCTGTATAAGGCTGGGCAAGTCAATTAACCTTATTTTCCTCAGTTTCCTCATCTGTAAAATGAGCTGGAGAAGGAAATGACAAACTACTCTAGTGTCTTTGCCAAGAAAACCCCAAATGGGACCACAGAAAGTTAAATATAACTGAAAAGACTAAACAACAATTTCTAAAAACAATGTTTTGTAGTTGTATTCACATAGTTCCTGGGTGTGTCTTGGTATGCAGACACCCCAAGATCTTAGCCATTCTGTGGTTATTTTAAATGGAATTTCTTTTTCTGTTTCTTCTGCAGAGTGTTGTTGGTACTAAACAGACATGCTGATTATTTATGTGGATTATTTTAATATCCTGTAACTTTGGTGAAGTTACTTTGTTTCAGTTTTTTAGTTGACTCTCTAAGTATGTTGTTTTATCAACTACAAAAAGTGATCATTTTGCTTCTTCTTTAACTTCTCTTATTTCCTTAGTTTCTTTTTCTTGTCTCATAACTCTAGCTAGCATTTCTAGCAGTATATTGAATAGTACTAGTAACAATGAACAGCCTTACCTTATCCATGATCTTATTGGAAAGGTCACTAGTTTATCCCCACTACACAGAATGCTGGCTCTTCGTTTTAGAGAGCTATTCCTCCTACTGATCTTAAGGGAAGGTCCTATGTTTTATATGTATACATACACATACACATATGCATATATACAAAAAATGCATGTTGTATCAAAAGCTTTTCCTGCATCTGCTATTATAATCACATGACTTTTGTTGTTCTTATAATTAATATGGGTAATAATGTTTGTAGTTTTCCTAATACTAAACCAGCTCTGTATTCCTGGCATAAATCCAATCTGATCATGTATAGCCTATATATTTCTTTGTGATATTATTGCCATAATATATTCTGTTTTTTATAATTTTATTTTTATATGTTTATATTTTATTTAAAATCTTTATCTTGATGATCATTAAGGATATTAGTCTATAGTTTCCTTTCTCCATTTTGACTCTTCCTGTTTAAGGTATCATGATGACATTTGAACCTTAGAAGAAATTTGGTAGAATTTTTTCTTTTCCTATTTTGCAAGTAATTTGTATAAAATTAGAACTAATTGTTCTTTGAGTATTTGAAGAAATTCGTCTGGTCCCAAGACATTTCTTTCTTTCTTTTTGAAAGTTTATTTATGGTTTGTTTCAATTTCCCTATCTCAAAAGCCAAGGGACACAAAGAGATCATAAAAAAAGGAGAAGAACTCACATGAACAAAAATATTTATAGAATCTCTTTTTGTGGTGGCAAAGAATTAGAAATTGAGGGCATGCCCATCAAGTGAGGAATGACTGAACATGTGAACAAGATGTGGTACGTGAATGTAATGGAATACTATTGTTTCATAAGAAATGGTGAGCAGGCAGACTTCAGAAAAACCTGGAAAGACTTGCATGAATTGATGCTAAGTAAAGAGAGCAGGACCAGGAGAACACTGTACACAGTAACAGCAACATTGTGCCCTGACTGGCTTTGTTAGACTCTTCTGAGCAATGCAATGATCTAAGACAATTCCAAAAGACTCATCATGGAAAATTCTATCTACATTCAGAGAAAGAACTATGGGGAGGGGAAATGGAAGGAGGGGGGAAAATTTAGAACTCAAAATCTTATAAAAACAAATGTTGAAAACCAAAAATAAATAAATGTCTTTTAAAAGCCAAGGGACAAAAGTTTAAAGTGGATTAGCAGGTGAGATGCTGTTCTATATTTAGATTCTGAAAGATAACTTTCCAACTTTCCCAGAAATTTTTGACAGTGAGTTCTTCTGTATGTTATATATCTAATTGGTTCCATGGATCAAATGCATTTCTGAATCAATATTTTTTTACTTTTACTTTTAATTTTAATTTAAAATGTCTTTGATAATCAGAATTTTATTTTTGTGTTTACTTGGGTTTTTTCATTGTTTTGTTGTTGTTTTAATATGTTAGCTTTTTTTAAAGTTCCCTACCCAATTCATTAATATATTCTTTCTCTCCTTAGTTGATGTAGAAAGAGTTCAAGTACAAATTTCTCCTCAATAACTGCTTTGACTACATCACACAAATTGTGGTATGTGGTCTCATTGTTGTCATAAGAAATGACCTATCATTTAAATAATTTGTTGATTTATTCTGTGGCCCACCAATTTTTTTTTTTTTGCATAGGCTGTGTTTATTAAACTGTCTGGGATGCAGTGAAAAGAGATCCAAAAACACTTGGAGTAGTGAGAATGCTTGCAATTCAATAGCAGACACTGGTAAAGACAACAGTTCTGGCCATGGAAGGAATACAGTTTGTTTTAGCCCACCAATTCTAAAGGACTAAGTTATTTTAATTAATTTTAATCCTTTATTGAATATAATTTTTATTGCATTGTGATCAGTAAAAGATTTGCTTACTATATCTACTTTTCTGGATTGTTTTATGAGGTTTATATGTTGTAATATATGATCAATTTTTATAAAGATACCATACACAGTTTAGAAATAAATGCACATACATACAAATACATTTGTTGTTGTTCAGTTGTGTCTAACTCTTCATGACCCCCATTTTAGGTTTTCTTGGCAGAGATACTGGAGTGGTTTGCCATTTCCATCTCCAGCTTGTTTTACAGGTGAGGAAATTGAGGAAAACAGGGTTAAGCGACTTGCTCTGGATCTGAGGCTAGTATCTGTGGTAAGTGTATGAGGTCAGTTTTGAACTCAGGAAGTTGAGTCTTCCTGACTCCAGGCCTGGCACTCTATCCACTGTGCCACCTAGCTACTACACAGACACGTACAGACACATGCTCTTTCTACTCTTATTCAACAATTGGCAAAGGTCTATCATAGCTAACTTTCCTAAAATGCTATTCAGACCCTTAATATCTTTTAAAAATGTTTTTGTTAGATTTGTCTAACTCTGAAACTTGTATGTTGAGATTCTCCACTATTATAGTGTTACTATATATTGCTCCCTATAGTTTGTTTTAGCTTTTCCTTTAAGTATTTAGATGCATTCAGTGCAGATAAACTAAGTATTGGAATTAATTCATTGTCTATGGTATCTTTCATTATAATGTATTATTGCTGTTTATGTTTAAAGTCTATTTTTGCTGTAGCCTTGTCTAAGATTATGATTGCTGTTCCTGCTTTTCTGAGTTCAAATAAAGGATAATAGATTCTGCTCTAGCTCCTTATTTTAAGGCCATGTGAATCTTTCTTTCAAATATATTTTTCATTTATTGAAAGTGTATTTCTTTTAAAAAATATATTGTTGGATTCCACTTTCCATTTCATTTTGCTATGCCCTTCTATTTTATAGGGGAGCTCATCTCATTGACATGTGGCTTTGAGGCTTCAGTTTCCCACCCCTACTAGACCATCAAAACAAAGGCATGGCCTGGTCACTTCCCTTCTGGGCATTCCACAGAACATAAGCCAGGTTACATCTAGGCTGATAGCTATAAATTTGCTCCTGGTTGGCACTCCAGTACATAGTAGTTGGCTGTAGCCCCCTGTTAACTAAGCGAAAGGCTTATCTGCAACCCTCTGATCTGGCTCTATTCTCAGTCCTGGGGCTCAGTCCTCAGTGCATTCTGGGCAAATGTGCACTGCTCTCTGGTGAGAGTTCTGGGGGCTAAGTTCAAGATTCTGGCCCCTCTGAGAGACTATATATTGCTGGATTGCACCAAGGAATCAATATGAGATCCCAATCTACCTTTCTTCCACAATTGCTGCCCTGGTGACTTGTGGGCCAAATTTGTGATCGTGGGCTAGAAAGATGCCACAATATGGTTTTTCATTAAATTTCAGAACTTTGTTGAATCTTGGGGGCTTTGGGCTATACTGCTTCCTCCTACTCTACCATCTTACTGGTCTCCTGAACTACATATTTTGGTGACTTAGTTCTCTGGGAATCCCTCAGCTTTATTCTACTTCACAATTTCTCTATATCTTTACCCATATTCTCTTCTTTCCTTCCTCTCATCTTTCCTTCATTCTTTTGAAGAGTAACCCCCCCATCTGTACTCTGGATCCATTTCTTCTTAACTCCTGTGAGACATTGTTTCACAACTTTAGCCTATTTTCATATTTATCTTCAGTCTAGTCTCTCCCTTTCAACTAGCTTCTTCCCCATCTATAAATGTGTTCAGGTGTCTGTAGATTCTTCCCTCCTCTTCACTGAAACATGTTTTCCCCACCATAATGTATTTCCTTGCTTCCCACTTAAGTTTTCTTATATTTTTTTCTGTCATTTTCTGGTCAAATCTCTTTAAAGGGTAAACACTTATTGGTCTATTTCCTTAAAACTCATCCACTCCTATGATCTGGTTCCCATTCTCCTTATATCCATAAAACTCCTTTTTCAAAAGTCATTAATGAGCTAATTATCTAATTCAGTATAATAATTATTATATTGTATCATTATATTTTATCATAATGTATTATTATAGTTTTCTAATTTCTCATCTTCCCTGACTACTCTGTAGTTTTGGGTTGTTTGTTGCTTGTTTTTTTAATATGGCTGAGTCTTTGTAGAAAACCAGAAATTCTACCTACTCTGGGAAAATACAGTAACTTCATGTCTTGGCTATAGGGCCCTCTGAGTTCTCAGTCCCAAATCTGGCTCTGATGATGCCCCAGGGCTAGTGTTGGACTCGCTCTTTGCACCGTACTGCTCTTTATTGAAATCAGTCTTTGTGCATGCTAGCATTCTTGCTTGCTCTGTTTTCCGTGCTTAAGAAAGTTAAATTTCAGTTAGTAATAGAATATATCTCTTATGTAAGATTCAAGCACTTTTTTCTTCTGTGGGGAGTGTGCAGAGGGTGGGGTGGGACAGAGTTATGCACTGTTTTAAATTTAGATTTGGAAAAGCATTTGTTATTGCAAACATTTAGTATTCCTATAGAGGGCTTAAAAATTGGTTTGTTTGCTAATGACTTTACCTAATGTACACTGAACATCTTACATTAATACTGTACTGTTTTACACTAATACTGTATGCTTTTCTACATAAATTGAATAAAGGATGTCTATTCCAGGACCTCCCTCTCTGACTATTCCAGTGTCTCCACCATTTTCAGATAATCTTTTTTTTCCTCCATCTTTTAAGCATAAGTGTACCCCAAGGTCTTGAGACCCAAGATTTGGAGCTGGAGGAAACCAGAAGCAGACCAAATACAACTCTCTTATTTTGCAGATGAGGAAACTGAGGCCTAGACAGGTCAAATGCTTTGTCTAAAGTCATGGAGCTAACAGGGCTAGAACATAGATCGCCTGCTTCCTGAAGTTCAGTCCAGCGTCCTTTCTCTTGTACTACATGATGAGCAAGAACTTGCTTCCATACCGTCAGAGAATACTTCATTCCACCAAAAAGGAGCCCCAGCCCAAACTCTCCCTGAGAGCTCTTTAATCCATGCTTGGAATTTCTGGGAATGCTGTACTCTTCTAATTCCCATTTTGGAGACTTTAAACAATAAATGGGATTGGAGGGTGGGGAGGTATGAGATTTACAAGGGGGTAAAATGGTGATAGAAACCCCATTTCTGAGGACTGCCTATACATCCATCTATCCATCCATGAAGGTGAAGGGGCTAGGTGGCACAAATTGGGATCACAACTCCCCTCTATGTTGATGGAGGGAACATCCATAACTACATAATTACTGCCCATCGAACCATGGTGACATAAATAGTGTAGCTCTGTCCTAAGCACCAAACAAGTTGCAAAAGAGCATGGGCCCTGCCCTCACAGAACTTGTTTATAAGGCTTGCCAAATGTTATATACCAAGACAGATAATATCACAAGGCAATGTGTGAGTAAGGGTCCTATAAGTGGTCCCTAAAGTAGATGCTACAGGAATTCAGAGCAGGGACCAATCACTGGGGATAGGGTGGGCTGTGAAGTTGTCATGGAGAAAGTAATGAATGAGATGGGACCCAAGAGAGGGGTAGGGTTTAGATGGGGGAAAAGGAGACTGTTGAAGGCAACATGAGCAAAGACTCAGAGCTAGAGCGAAGGGGTGGTTGAGGGACAGTCAGAAAACTATGATTATTTTCCTACAAGAATCCTCTGGACTTATTAAAGCTAGGAAAGTAAAGAATAGACTATGAAAAGCACTGAATGCCACACTAAGGAATTTGGATTTTACCTAATTGACCAGAGGAGACCATTGACAGTGGGGCTAAATTTTCTGAGTTTGTTTGGGTATAAGGGTGAATGTAGCAGAGAATACTGAATCGAGAGTCTAAAGCCCTAGGTTCAAGATCCAGCTCTGTTTGAAGACTTTGTGACTTGGTCTCAATCTCTTTACCTTTCTGAGGTTCTGTTTCCTTCTCTATAGAATGAAAGGGTTTGTCCTAAGTTCCCTTATGGTTCTAAAATCTGATGGTATCAAATGGAAATAGTGCTGACAGGAAGATCTGAGAAGGAACTGAGGTGTATGAGGGAGGGAGAACCCCTAAGGAAGTCAGTAGGAGACTCAAAGAAGGTAGAGGCAGGAAAGTCAGAAAAAGTGAGTTCCTCGGCAAAGTGAACTGATCTGACATGCAGTAGTCTCCTCTTATAGTTCTCAATTATATCACTTACTCTGAGAGGCAAAGAGGAGTTAACCTATTTCTTTCTCTCTCTCTCTCTCTCTCTCTCTCTCTCTCTCTCTCTCTCTCTCTCTCTCTCTCTCTCTCTCTCTCTCTTTCCCTCTCCCCCCTCCTCTCTCTCCCTCTCCCCCTTTCCCCCCCTCTTTCCATATGCATGACCAGTTATACTGTAAATGAATTTTTCAACAATCTGACTAGTCAGTTCTCCTTTCTTTTGCACATGTAGTATGAATTTCTGAAAGCCCCAAGCCAAGTAAATAAAATACCCTCCATTCACAATTAAATATCCTGAATGATTCTGTAAGAACATTTCAAAATTCTTATGTCAGGTCATTGTTTGAAATACTTGGTAAACTGCATGTTGATGCCACTGACTTTACTTTTCTCAGAAAGGTTCATTTTTCACATTGTTTATCATCCATATTTTAATAGAAAGAATGACTATTTCTCTACTTTAGAAAATTATTTTATTTTTAATTTATGGAATAAAACAAGCATTTCGATAACAGTACAACAAAAAACATGATCGTGCATGAAATTGCAAATGTACTGTGCACAACTTGCTATTTCTTTCAAATATACAACAAAATTATCATATAAATTTTTTTCCCTTCCCTTTCCCCCATCTCCCACCCTAGAGATGGCTACTATTAAATACAAATATATATGTAAAATTATTCTATACCTACTTCTATTTATCAGTTCTTTCTCTGGAGGCAGGTAGCATCTTTCTTCATTTGTCCTTTATAGTTAATTTGGATATTTATAATAGATGAAATAACTTATTTACTCAAAGTTGTTCTTAAAAACAATATTGCTGTTACTATATACAATGGGGAAATTGAGGCCCAAAAAGTAAAGCTTCTCAATGTAGGGATGAGGCTAAGATTGGGCTCTGGGACATTTCTAGGTGCCTGTAGGAATGGGGCAGCACAGAAAGCTTTTCTTAGAAACTCAGTCTTAACCCCAAATCACCCCATTTCTTCCCCAGGAAGTATAAGACCAGTTCCAAAATTTGACGGCACCTGTGACAGAGTTGAAATCCACTACAGATGGGGAACAAGTGTTATTAAATCTGATGAATTTCTTGCAAATTAGGAGTGACTTGGTACTGAAAAGTGATCCATCGACCCAAGTGCATCCTTCTCCACAAATATTTGCACAAACTCAAGTAAGGATTCCTGGCCTTTGACATTTTCTTTATGGATGGGGCCAAACTATTCTGACTCTCCCTATGGCTTGTGTCTTTCCTTCTCCCATCTTAGAGTCCATGTTCAGTAGAGTCTTGTTCTTCCAGAGAAGCTCCCTTTTGGCCACAGCTCTACTTTTCTGCCCTTCGCTGCCAAGGATTGAAGAAGAAGAGGGTCTCCCCATGTATTGCCTTCAGCACACAGCCTTGTCTCTGAATTGTGTTAGAGTTATTGGTTAGTACTGAACCATTAGCAAATTCATACTCAAGCTACCTACGAGAGTGCAAAATTAATAAGAGAAGGCAGCATGGGATAGGGAAAGAGCAAGGATTGGAGTCAGAGGAACTGAGTTTGAATCACACTGAAGTTCCCCATCTGTAGTGGGTTTAACTCTATCACAGGCATCCTCTGGACCAATCAGTTCATCTTTTAACACTTCAGTTTCTTCCTCTATGAAATGAGGAAGGTAGAGGCAGAGGATAGATAATGACTTTTTGGGAGTGAAGTATTACTTTTTAATTATAAATTGAAATAAATAACCCCTGAGATCACTTATAATATTCAGGGTTCAGTGACTCAATAGAATTCAACAAGCACTTATTAAATGATTACTGTGTGCTGTGGATACAAAGACAAAAAATCAAATTGGCCTCCAGTTCCTTGGCAATCCCAACCCTGTTCTACAACTAACTTCTTTGAGAGATGTCCAATCTTTTTCTTCCCAGGCTCCAAATCTGCCTTGTGGGAAATTCTGCCAGGCCCTCCTCACTACTAAAGGCTGGACCAGCTTCCCTTTTAAGAACACAGTAGATGCTGTCATATTTATCATGTCAGGGCACACAATTGCATGCCTTCCTACTTTATGCCTGGCACAGTGCCTATGTAGCATAGGCAGAGGTGTCTGCCACACCTCAGGGTGCTAGTTATCATTTCAGAGGGATGAGAGTGATTCATTCACTCAAATTTCTTGAGTGCCTCCTAAACTCCCCTGGGCCCCTGCCACAGTAATCTTTCTCTTATGTTGTTCTACTCATGATATTTCTGTCCAAAAATTCCTAGTAGCTGTTCATTGTCCGTCTGGTAAAGTTCCAAATTCGATGCTTAGCCTTTACTGCTGTCCAAAATCTGGCTCCACCACACCTTATCAGCCTGATCTCTTGTTATTCCCCTGAAGGAATCCTGTGCCGCAGCCAAACCAGAAAAATATGGCCTGAGAGCACACAAGGCATTTCCTTGTCTTTGCATCTTGGCACACTCTATTCTCCAGGCTTGGAGGTGTCGGCATTCTCCTTCCTTGCCTTTCTATTCCTTCCCTGGAAAGGCTCCATGATGGACATTACGTCTTCTAAGGAGCAGCCTAATGTAGTTTGGGGAGGTGACCGCCGTTTAATAAATGTTTTGGTTGGCCAAAGTAATTAACTGTCTCCTCAAACATGGAGTGGTTTCATTTGGCTTCAGTGATCCTTGAAGTAACATCAATGGTCATAGTGGATGCTGATACAGCATTTCAGGGGAGCTTCCCAATAACTGTTGGGACCCCATAACTGAACTTCCTCTTTCGCGCATTTGACAGATGAGTAAATACAAGCAAGGGAGAAAGGGAGGTGTTGGGGACTTACCCATGATCATACGGTCAGTAGGAGGTAGGGGCAGTTGTCAAAACCAAGTGTTTCTAACTCTAGGTCTAATGAACTTTCTACTTTGAGCTTCTGTGGGAGAAGGGTATAGGAGAGGAACAGGAAAAGAAAGAAGGACTTAAGCCAGAGAAGGAGAAGAAAATCTTGTAGGTGACAGGGAAGGGTTTGGAAGAATGAAGTAGCTGAGAGGTTTTCCGACCACCATCCCTCTATGGGCTTTGGTTTGGGGTTTAGAATAAGATCTGCTTTTCCCAATTGCCCTGGCGACAGAGTAGCCCCCGCATAGGAGGTAACAGCTTACTCTGGGCCCACTAAGCTCCCTTCCACCAAGTACTTGACTCTGCTTACTTCAACCTGCCCTTCCATGCTTTTTCTACATTCATCATGTTTCTCTTAGAGCACAGTAACAGATGGTCACTGAGTGTGGGCAAACATTTATTTAAACAAAGAGTAAATTGGAAATTGGGGAAGGAATACAGATCAGAGAAGATGATACAATATAACTTTGACTCAGGAGGAAGCTAAGATCTCACCTCAACCACTGGAGATGTCTGCTTTTGGCAGTCTCTGGGGTAATAGGAACTGCAAATCAAGAAACATCTTTTCTGGGGTCTTATCTCCACTTGCATGTGGCACTGGGGAGGTCTCCTTTCCACCATTCAAAGTTTGCATTTTGTCTCTCATTTGTCACCTCTTAATGATCCTCTAGTCTCTCTGAAGTGTATCTCTTAGTTGTATGATACCCGTAGTCATGCGCTCAGAGGTCTCTCAGCCAACCAGGAAATCTCATCTCCTTACATTTACATAGCATCAGAAAACTGTATTTCAGTTAACTGACCAATCCCTTTCCCCACCCTCCCCACTCCCATACTGGTGTTTTACATAAATGAGAGATTACATGTAAATGGAGAATTATGCAAATAAAGTGACTAAAATATCCATATCAGAAGCTAGGTGGTGCCATGGATAGAACAACGAGTTCTGGAATCTAGAAGACCCAAATTAAAATCAGCCTCAGACACTTACTAGCTGTATGACTCTGGACAAGTCAAATAACTTTCTTTGCCACAGTTTCCTCAACCATGAAATGGGGATAATTCCATCAACCTCACAGTGTTGTTGTGAGGATCAAAAAAGATGCTATCTGTAAAGTGTTTAGCACAGTACCTGTCACATAGTAGGCACTATATAAATGCTTATTCCCTACCCTTCCTACTCTTCGACACAGATACTATTACTAGGTAATGTTCAGGAAAGACCTTTGGTCACCTTTGGTGTCTACCTGTTACCCAATTCTCACCTGTGGCTCCAAGAAGTTGTAGCATGAGCAGTAGCCACGCCTCAGTAAACTATCTCGACAGACAGGCTGGATCAGGCTGAGGGTAGCCAACAGGCTTTAAACCCATTGGTGAGTTGGGGGATGTCTGCCCCAAGCACGTGAAGAATCTTCCTGGTGGGAATGGACAGATGAGAACAATTTGTTCCAATGGCCGCAAAGGCAGCTCAGCCTTGGGTGGTCAAGAGGCCAGCAGGTTTATTGAAACAGATTTACCATCTTGCAAGAAGCCATTGCAGTAGTTTTGGGGGCCTTCAGAGTGAGGCGTCAATGGCCACAGAAATCTAAAGGGATAAGGAGTAGATTTTATGGCTTTCCATCTGGGACTTAGCAATGCACAAAAATGAGGGTCACCCATGCAGTGAGGATTGTACTCTGAAGAAGGTCCTTGATGAAGTTTAGCTTTTCCATTGTCACAACCCCATCTGAGCCTTCAGGACAGGGGCTCATTCCTATCCACCCCCAATCTCATTTCTAACAGCATTTTGTTGTCAGTGCACATTCAAAAGAAAGCTCCATTCCTTTCGTAGACCAAGAGTTGAAATCACTAGAAGAGATCCTAGGGTCCATGTAGTCCAATGCCTGCTGCTTCACAGATGAGGGAATTTTAGTAAAACTGGGATTACAACCCAACCACTTTGGAAGAAGTAGGTTTTTCTTCACTTTCAATGAGAGCCAAGAGTTATAGAAGAGGACGAAACATGATATCCGCAGGAGCCAAAGGCTCATCCATCAATGTTCCCATGAAGAACCCACTAGGTCCAGTTATAAGTGTGTGTTTGTGTGTGTGTGTGTATGTGAAAAATGAGTTAAAAGCTCTAGTTAATGAGGGCCCAGATGAAAGGCTTTAGCCATCAATGGCTGGTCTTAAGAATCTGAGGGTTTTTGAGGATAGCTGGTAGATTATAGTAGAAGATTCAGTCTCTGAGGTTTCTATCACTTTTCTGGTTATCTTGTTGTTAATGTCAAACTTTGAAGTTTTGAGTTTGATTGATTCTCCTTGATCTCTTGGAATGGCTGGACTGTTGAGGGGCCAGGAATTACAGAGGAGAACCTATGACCTGGATGTTTAACAGAGGTCCAGACTGAAGGCTCAGAGGCCAAAGGACCTAAAGGTTGTGGGGCTGCAGAAACCCAAGTGGAATCTGTGTGACCCACAGGATGGTCTACTTCAGAGAACCTTGGATATTGGGATTCACACATCTCCTGTAGGTTTTGTAGTCATGCCACCATCGTCTCAGGCAGCATCAGGAAATACAGCATGGCCAACACAGGTACCTATGGGAGCTGTGGAAGGTCCCTGCTCCAAAGATTTTCTAGCCATTGGAGGGCAGCAATGCTGCACAGGTTTGCTAAATGTAGTGGCTCCAACCAGGGCCCCCTGTGGGAGCCCTGCCCAGACAAGAATTGGTAGGCATGGTGGGGACAAACCAAACAGGATTACTATCTGTGACAATCCCAACCCAGGCATCCGTGGAAGCTATTGAGGGGCCAACTCAAGCAGTCTCTGAAAAGGATAGATTTCCTAAGGTACTTTTGGGATCCATGTCCAAGGATCCCTCAGCAGGCTCAGGGGGTAGCAGTGGGTCATTTCTAATGGGCACAGTAGCCAACGCAGACCCATCTCTTAGAGAACAGGTCCCAGTTGTATTACCTCTGAAAAAGAGAAGAGGAGGCAGCCATGCTGGCATTTTCAAGCTAACTTTTTTTCAAAGGGTGGCACAGGAGAAGGCGTCCCAAAACACTGCAACACTGATGGGGACACTTCTCTCCAAGACATTAGAGAAGGCCCACATTAGGACATTCTAGCTAAAGCAAATTAATGCAGAATCCTCCCAGAAAGAGAAAGGGGAGGAGGCCAAGGCTGGTCCTTCCCGGAAGGCTGGTGTATGGACCAGTCAAGGGGATCTCTAAGATATAGTAAAAACTAGAAAAAAGTTAAATCAGCCTCCATGGCTATACTACAAATGTTTGAAAAGGTGTATCTAAGAATCCCCAATTTATATTATGAAACAAAGTGTACCTGGAGGAGAGGAATTAGAGTGGACATTTTTACAAATATAAAATCAGGACTTTATACAAAGAAGGAGAAAATCTGGATGCGTGATGAATTCTTTTTTTTTTTTTTTGGTGATGAATTCTTGGTGGGGAGGCAATGCCAAGGGGGCTTAATGTATCCCCATTAGCATTCCTTGCTACCCTTCTACTGGCCATTTGTTATAAGGGTGATGGCTCATGGTACAATGTCCCCATTGGAACCCAATTACACTTAGAGACAATCTATGCTGATCCCAATATCAAAATCATGACATTTAAAGGTACAATTTGAGGATCTCATCTCTAAAGAAGTGAGTGACTATGGAAGGTTAAAGGCATGGTCAGAAACTATAATTGTGTAAGAATCTGTGAATTCTTATGCAAGTTTATTTTGTTTTTAAGTGTCTACTAAACTTAGTAAGTTGGGAATAGAGTCAGCCAGGTCTAGGTTCTCTTCTGAACTTTGTTTTATTTTTAAATGTTTTACTCATGTTAGCAATATTTTCGCCTCTGACATTTGCCATTCACTTCCCAGACTTCTCTGCCTGCCCAACTAGAGACCCCCTTTGTAACAAATAAGCATATTGAAGTGAAATAAATCAGTTTTGATTGTGTCTCATTCCTCATACATAGTCTATTGCATCTCTGCCAAAAATTGGAAGTCAGTCCTCCAAGTCTGTGATTGGTCACTGCACTGATCAAAATTTTTGACACCTTTCGAAGATCTTTTTCTTGATATCATTTAGTTTTCAGATAAATTTTCTTCTGCATTTTACTTCTTTTGCTCTGCATCATTTCTTATACCTCTCCTCAAGTTAATCTAAGTTCTTAACATTCGACTTTTCCATTACATTCATATGCCATAATAGGTTCAGCCTTTCTCTGATCAATCAGCACCCGCTTCTAGTTCTTTGCCATTATAAATGTATTTGTTCCTATGGCACCTTTCCCTCAGTTTTTGACCTCTTTGGAGTAGTTGCCTATTCATGGTCAAAGAATTTGTACACTTTGCTGACTTTTTGGCTCTTGTTCTTAATTGTTTTCCAGAGTATTTGGACTGATTGGACAGCTCCACCAACAGTGCATCAGTATACCTAAGCTCTCCAATATTTGCCATTTTTAGTTTGTCATATTTGCCAACTTGATAGGAGGGTGGTAAAAACTCAGAGATGAAAACATTTTACATTCACCTTCTTATTAGTGAATTTGGATAATTTTTTTTTTCAAATGGTAGTTGATTGCCTGCATTCTTTTTCTGAGAACTTCAAGTTCATATCACTTGACTCTTTATCCATTGGGGAATGGCTTTACTTCTTATATATTGGTAATAATTCTCCATATATCTTGGTTGTCAAATCTTTTCCAGAGATTATTGCTGCAAAGATTTGTTCCCAATTAATGCTTTCTCTTCTAATTCTAGCTACATTGATTTTATTCATGCAAAAGCTTATTGATTTTACACATTTTCAGTTTAGTCTTCTGGGATCACCTTTGTCTCTTAATGAGTTAAGTCTTCCATTGTGGTAAAATATATCTCCTTCCCTGCTCCCTTACTTTTTTCAATGTGACATTTAATATTTAGATCCCATATCTTTTAGGATATATGTGGCATATGTTGGACATCTAATTTCTTCCAGATTGATTCATAGTTTTTGTCAGAGAGTTCTTAATCCAGTAGGTGGTGTCCCTTTGCTTATCAAACACTAGATTACTTTCCTTGGTTACTTCTGGATCTTATCTGTCCACTAATAAACTTTTCTATATTTTAAACAATGTCAAATAGTTTTATGATTATAGTGTTATTGTATTATTTGATAGCTGATGTTTCTAGGCCTCCTTCATGCCTACTTGTTTTTTTTTTCATTGTTTCCTTTGAAATAATGAACATAGGTGGAGAAAATCATGTAACCATGCTAACTGGATCCACTACAAATTTATGTTACATAACCTCAACTGGGCATCACTGCAAGTAGACAATCCTTTTACACCTTTCTCATTAACTAACTGTCCCACTCACTCACCATATTGGCTCTTTCAAACCTTTTCATGCTTCCTCAGACCTCCCATGGCTCCCCTTCCTCCAATATCTCAGCTGAGAACCTTGCCCATATTTTACTGAAACAACTGAGGCCATTCACCAAGAGCTCCCTCTCTTCTCTTCTGCTCTATCTCACATCACCCAGAGATGCTCAGCCACTATCTTCTTCCTTTATTCGTGTCTTGCATGATGAGGTGGCCTTTCTTGCCAAAACCTTATAAAATTGATCCCATTCCATCCCATTCCATCTTCTCCCGTAGATTGCCTCATCTATCATTCCTACTCTCTCACTTATCTTTTTTCCTTCTCTGTAATTGACTGTTTCCTACTGCCTGTGTATCCTAATCCTAAAAAAAATCCTTACTTGATATGTTCATCCCTGCTGTCTCTCATTCTAGTTCTCTCCTGTCTTTTGTGGCTAAACTTCTTGAGAAGGTCATCTACAATAGGTGCCTCCTTTCACTGTCTTCTAAACTTTCTACAATCTGGCTTCCAACCATATGATTCAACCAAAACTGCTCTCTCCAGAGTTACCAGTGATCTTTTTTTAATTCAATTTTATTTTATTTTCAGTTCCAAATTCTCCCCCTTCCACCTCCTCCTCTCCCACCGATCAGTAAGTCAAGAAAAGCAAAACCCAAACAAATTCCTTTACTGAACCATGGAAAGAAAGAAAGACGCTTAAATTTTTACTTTGGGTCCATCAGCTCTATATTTGGAGGTGGGTAATGTATTTTATCATGAGTCATTTGGAATTGTGGGTGGTCATTGTATTGATCAGAGTTCCTAAGTCTTTCAGAGTTGACTATCTTTATAATGTTATTGTTATCATATAAATTGTTCTCCTGGTCCTGCTCACTTCACTTTGCATAAGTTCATAACATTTTCCCATGTTTTTCTGAAACCATCCCCTTCATCATTTCATACAGTGCAATAGTATTTCATCATATTCATATATCATAATTTGTTCAGCTAAAGTTCCTCAATTGATGGGCACCCTCTCAGTTCCCAATTCTTTGCCACCATAACAAGAGCTGCTATAAATATTTTTGCACATATGAGTCCTTTTCTTCTTTCTTTGATCTCTTTGGGGTATAGACTTACTAGCAGTATTGCTGGGTCAAAGGGTACACACAGTTTAATAACTTTTCAGATATAGTTCCAAATTGCCTTCCAAGATGGTTGAACCAGTTCACAGCTCCACCGAAAGTGTATGAGGATATCTGTTTTTCCAACATACCCTCTAGTATTTGTCATTTTCCTTTTTTTGTCATCTTAGCCAATCTGATGTCTTTGAGGTGGTATGTCAGAGCTGTTTTAATTAACATTTCTCCAATTATTAGAGATTTAGACCATTTTTTCACACGGCTATTGATAGCTTCTTCCTCTGAAAACCACATTCTAATGACTTCTTCATTGCCAGATTGCCTTTTCTGAATCCTCGTCTTTCTTGATCTCTCTTCAGTCTTTGATCTTCGATCATCCTTTTCTTGACACTTTCTTCTCTTTTGGTTTTCATGACCTAATCACTCCTGGTTCTCCTTTTAGCTGTCTGACCACTTCTTAGTCTCTTTTCCTGGATGTCCATCCAAGTCTTACCTACTAACCCTGGGTGTCCTATTATGGGGCTCTATTTTGGTCCCTCTTTTCTTCTCTGTCTATACTATTTCACTTGGTGATCTTATCAGCTTTCATGGATTTTTTTTCATTTTTGCCTCATCTATCATTCTCACTCTCTCACTTATCTTTTTTCTTTTCTTTTTTTAAGAAATTAATTTATTTTTAGTTTTCAATGTTCACTTCCATAAGTTTTAAATTTTCTCTGCCACCCTCCCACCCCCTCCCCAAGACGGTGTGCAATCCAGTATAGACTCTACATACACATTCTTATTAAACATATTTTCACATTAGTCATGTTGTATAGAAGAATTAGAATGAATGGGAGGAACCATAAGAGAGAAAAAAACAAAACAAAAAAAGAGAACAAATAGTCTGCTTCAATCTGTTTTCAGACTCTATAGTTCTTTCTTTTGAGGCATTTTCCATCATGAGTCTTTTGGAGTTGTTTTAGGTCCCTTGCATTTCTGAGAAGAGCTAAGTCTATCAAAGTCAATCATTATCTCACTTATCTTTTATCTTTCTTTGTACATTGATTGCTTTCCTGTTGCCTACAAACCTGTCGGTGTATCCTCATCCTCAAAAAAAAAAAATCTTCGCCTGATTCATTTGTTCCTGCTAACTATCCTTCTATTTCTCTCTTGTCTTTTTGTGGCTAAACTTTTATTTTATTTCATTTTTCATGGATTCAGTGATAATCTCTATGCTGATAATTCCCAAATCTACTTATCCAGGCCTCACCTCCCCGTTGACTTCGAGACTCACATCTCCAACTGCCTTTCAGACATTTCAAACTGGATACCTTGTACATATCTATCTGATAGTCAACATGGACAAAACTGAGCTCATTATTCCTCTCCCCTCAAACTCTCCCCTCTTCCCAACTTGCCTATGATTGTTGTGGGCACCACTATTCTCCCAGTTACCCAGGCTTGCAACTTAGGTATCATCTTTGACTCCATCCCCTGCCCACATGCACCTGCAACATTTTCATTTTATTCACTCCTCCTTCAAGCAATCATATAAATCCCTTCCTTCATTTCCTGGTTAATCTTCTCCAAGGAGTGTAATATACTTAGTTGTCTATTTCCTTAATACCCACATACTCACATTGTAATCGCCCATAATCTAAAATAATTCTAAAACTGTTTTCTTAAAGGTTACCAATGAGCTAATTGTTGAGTCCAATGACCTTTACTCAATTTTTACCCTCCTTAGCCTTCTTCAGCATTAGACACTTACCAGTTGCTGACATGAACCTCTTTCTTCCCTGGGCCACCATCATGCTTCACAATGAACCAGGCCTCCTCCTGTCTCATGAAGCTTTCCAACGTCTCTTTTATCAGGTAATTTTCTTTTCCCCTGACTCCTAAGTGTAGGTGTTCCTCAATGTCATAGGATCCTAGATTTAGAATTGTAAGGGTGGGGCAGTTAGGTGGTGCAGTGAGTAGAGCACCGGCCAGGCCCTACAGTCAGGAGGACCTGAGTTCGAATTTGACCTCAGACACTTGAAACACTTATTAGCTGTGTGACCTTGGGCAAGTCACTTAATCCCAATTGCCCTGCCTTCTCCCCTCCAAAACCCTCCCCAAAAATAGCCAAAAAAAAAAAAGAATTGTAAGGGATAATAGTTGGACTTGGCGCAACACTCATATCATAGATGAGACAACTGAAGCCCAAAGAGGTTAAGCAATTTGTCCAAAGTCCCAGGACCAGTTGATAACAGGGCTAGGCCTTAAAACACATTCTTCCAGTTGCCCCTCTTTTGTGCTATACTGTTAGCAAGGACCTGATTGCATACTCTCTGAAAACCCTATACCACCAACAAGGAGCCCCATACCAAACTCCTCCTGAGGTCTAACTAATTCAAACCCACTTCTGGGAATGCCATATTCTCTCAATTCCCACTTTATAGACTTTATAAACAATGGAGTTGGATGAAGAGTAAATTGGCGAGAGAGACACTATTTCTGGGCCTACCTAGGTGTAGACCCTTTGCTTCTTTCCCCAGAGATGGTGAGATCTTCTATTTGGACAAGAAATCAAAGAAGTAGCTGAACTCTTCTCACTATGATATTACTTCTTTGCCCATGGGGGATCTTTGAAGGAGGAGCTACATTTTCTGTGTTGTTTGGGCATAAGGGTGCATGGAATCCTGAAGAAAGTCTAAAGACCTAGGTTCAAGGTCCAGTTCTGTGGGATTACTTTGTAACCTGGCATCAGTCTCCTACCTTTATGAGCCTCTGTTTCCTGCTCTGTAAAACGAGAAGATCAGACTTCTCAAAGTTTCTTTCCAGTTCTAACATCTGATAGTTTTGAGTAGAGGGAGGTGGGGCTGACAGAGGGAGTATCTGAGAAGAAGCTGAGGTATATGATGGAGAGGAGACCCCTAAGGAAGGCAACTAAGAGCTCAAAAGGGGGGAAACCAGGCAAAGAAAATCTAAGAGGAGTCAGGAGATTTGGAAAAGTGGGACCCCAAAAGTGTTTTATGGCATGTAATAATGTCCTCTTGTAGTTCTCAATTATCCTGATAGGCAGGGAAGAATCTCAGCCTATTTTCTTTTCTTTTTTTTAAATATATTTTTTTTATTTTCCCCCAATTACCTGCTAAAACAATTCTTTAACATTTTCTTAAAAAGTTTTGAGTTCCAAATTCTATTCCTCTCTCCCTCCCCTTCCCTCTCTTTGAGAACCTATTTTCTAATGGAGAAATTGGGACCCAGACAGTAGGGCTATTTGGTGTGTGGATGAAGCTAACACTGGACTGTGGGGCTCTTCTGGGTGCCTTCTATAGGAGTGAGGCAGTATAAAAGATGTTCTTTGGAACCTCAGTCTTAACCTAAAATCTCCCCATTTCTTTTCCAGGAAGTGCAGGACCAGTTCTAAAACCTGACATCTGTGACAGAGTTGAAATTCAATATGAATGGGAAACAAGTGTTAGATCTAAAGAATTTCTGGCAAATGAAGAGTGGTTCCATGCAAAATGTAATCCATCCACCCAAGTACATCCCCCCGTACAAAAATGTACGGAATCTCAGGTAAGGATTTCTATCCTTGGACACTAAGTTTTTTATGTGGCGGAGGTAATTTCTATTCTTCTTATGACTTAAAGCTTTTCTTCTCCAATCTCAGACACCACAGGGTCTTGTTCTTCCCTGGGAAGCCCCTTTTTGATTGCAGGTTTTTCTGCCATTCAACCCCCACCCCAAGGTCTAAAGGAGAAGAGGCTTTCCCTTCAGATTGGGTGTACAGCTCTGTCTCTGAATTCTCTACGTCATAGCAGCTTCATCCTCAACCTTCCTGTAAGAATACAAATCTATATCAATGAGAGGAAGCAACCTAATTTAGGGAAAGAGCCTGGGGTTGGAGTCAGAAGACTTGAGTTTGAATCCCGCCTATGTCACTGTGTGAATCTTAGCCATCAGTCCATCTTTCAATGTCTGTTTCTCCCTCTACAAAATGAGGGAAGTAGAGGTAGAGGATAGATGAGCGTTTTTGGGGAATGGAGAATTTCTCCTTAGCTAAAAACTGGAATAAATAATCCTGAGATCTCTTCTAATATCTGGGGTTCAGTGATTCAATGGCATTGACAAACAAGTAATAAATGCCTACTATGTGCTGTGGATATAAAGACAAAAGATATCTGTCCCTACCCACAAGTTTGAAGCTTATACTTTAAGGCTTATATTAAATATATATTATATTAAAGTTTATATTAAATAGATATTAAAGCTTATACTTTAATGTTAAGTATGCAAAGGTAGGAAATGTGTATATGGAGAAGTAAATAGAATACATATATAGGTGAGGGCCCTGCAAAACCTCTGGGACAGTGCTGGGGCTGACATAAGATGGTCAGTTGGCTTGTTACACTCCAACTGGGAGGTTACTCAGGAACATTCTTGAAATATAATTTCAGTAATGCCCAAGTCTTGGTTTACCCAAATATGAGTAATGGAGTCCCCAGTTCCAAAACCATCATTCAAGGTAATAAAGGTAAGTTACACTGGGACAATCTTAACTGCACTCCAGAGGAAATATAAAGGTTATCAAGGATTCATTGGAGCTCCTAAGCAGATGCAGAGAAAATGTGAAATATTCCTAGCATCACAGACTTAAAGGTGGATGGAACAAGGGCACTTAGACTACTGAATCTAACCCCACATTTTACAGAGGAAGAAACTGAGGCTGGGAGAGGCCAGGTCATTTGCTCAGCATCACAGGGTAGTAAAACCACTACTAAGGTTTGAGTCGAGATCTGAACTCTTGTTCATCATATTTTGGGTCTGATGAACAAACTGCATCCCTTCCCTCAGCATCTGTGCTGTTTAGAAACACTCACTGACTATAAGAAATGACGAGCATGCAGATTTCAGAAAAACCTGGAAAGACTTACATGAACTGATGCTGAGCAAAGTGAGCAGAACCAGAACATCGCACACAGTAACAGGAGCATTGTGTAATGATCAACTATGATTGATTTAGCTCTTCTCAGCAATACAATTCCAAAAGACTCAGGATGGAAAATGCTATCCACATCCAGAGAAAGAACTAAGGGGTCTGAATGCAGATCGAAGCATATTGTTTTCTCTTTTTTGTTTTGGTTTTTGTGGCTTCTCCCTTTTGCTCTGTTTCTTCCTTCACAGCATGACTAATGTGGAAATATGTTTACATGATTGCTTGCCATTTGAGGGAGGGGAGGTGGGAGGAAGGGAAAAAATTTGAAACTCAAAATCTTATAAAAGATGAATGTTGAAAACTATCTTCACATGGAATTAGAGAAATAAAATACCATTTACCAAAAAAAAAAAACAAAGAAACCCCAAAACACTCACTATAGTAGAGTCACGAGTCACATTTAATGTTCCTCTAGCCATGGGAGACACATGTTATCTTCTTTTTCAAGCATTAATAATGCTTAGGAAATACCTTTGTCTTTGTAGAAGTTCTGATTCACCTAATTTTCTAGTTTGGAAACTCTTGGATTTGTCATTATTTGTCAGGCAATCCCTAAGGTTATGTTGAGGTGAATCCCTCTTATGGTTAGACAGGTTGACTCTGCATTCCTGCTCCTTAGGAACTTAAAATCTTCCCTCTTTGACACAGGAGGTTGACCTCCATCTCTCCATCCATCATCCATTAACTCCCCTTTTCTTGGGTAGCAACTTGCTTTTTTTTTTCTTTGCCATATACTTCTGCTGGAACCACATGCCAGCTGCTACCGTTTCTTGGGACAGCAAAGTCACGTCCTTGAATCTCTCCTATCAGGCCACTTGGGGAATCTGATGTAACTCCCATATATCTCCGCCCCAAGGCCATCATTACCATCCACCCCAAACTCTGTCCTCTGAGTGGGGAAAAGGCAAAGGGCTGAGGGCTGGCTCTCCTTTTTTCTTCTTTGGCCTGGGCAGAGAGGGAGCTCCTATAACAAGGGTCCCATCTCTCCCTCCCAGCCCAAGTAGCTTCAGTCCCTGAAGCCCATTCAGAATCTGTCTCCAGTCCTTCCCACACACAGCCAATGGGCACGTCCTCAATCTTCATGGGGAGGTGCTATCCTGACCCCAACAGAGGCTCTCTCTGTATAACCTCATAAAATTAATTGGGGTCTTCATTAAATTGATTGAAGAACTCTATCCCCACGCAAAAGAATCTGGAGAGGTGAGAAGGAGAACATTAACACCCGGGCATCAGTGAAATCCTCTTGTAAGCTGAGCCTTAAAGGGAGCTAGGGATTCCAGGAGGCAGAATTGAGAAGAGGGGAGAGAATTCCAGGTATGGAAGAGACTTTGCAAAGACACAGAGGCAGGAAATGCAGTCCTGTGTATGGAGAACTTTAAGGAAACCAGGGTGCCTGAAATGGAGAATCCATGAAATGAAGTCATGTGAAATCATTCCATAAAGGGAGCTAAGAGCCAGGTGGAAAAGGCTTTAAATGACAAATAGAGGAGATTGCATTTTTCCCCCCAGAGGCATGAAGAGAGCCCTTGAAGCTTCCTGAACAAACATGATTTGGTGTGACCAGTGTCTAGTGAATCAATGTTTATAGAATTCAATAGAGAAGACACACAAGATCTGGTTTCCTTAAGGACCAGGAAGCTGGAGGCTGGGGTTGGTATTTAACTGGTACTGAGGGAACAATCTATATTTCTCTTAAACTGGATAAAGCCAGCTCTCTAATGTTGATATATATCTGCTATTTGTCAATCATGGGAGAAACAGTGAAGGACAAGAGAGGGAATGGAGGCATGTAGTGGAGTAGGAGGAGGAAGGAAAGCAACTGACAGTTCTGGAGTGAGGAATAAGGGCTCTGAAAATCTGCATGGGAGCAAGACACTTGACAGAGTCCTGATTTGACATACCAGAATCATCCACTGCATTACTCTGACCAGATGGAGTCAGCCCCAATTCATGTTCCCCATTGCTGCTAAATGGATATTCCTCAGGCACTGGGCACAGTGATAAAAAGATAGATAGATGTGATAGATAGATTTGACAGCTGATTGGATTTGGGTACATAAGTAAAAGAGAGCTGAGAATGACTTGGGGATTTTGGGCCTTTCTTTTTGTCCTCAGCCATGATGATAGTGACTGGAACGTAGTAATTCCTTATTTTAAGCTTGCTGACTGACTAAAGGAGTGACTTCATGGATGGTGCTTCCCTGGACAGAAACAGAGAAGAGAACAGCAGGGATAAATTGAGGGAGAAAGAGAATAAATTCTGTTTTTTTAAAATTTATTTTGTTTATTTAATTTATGGAATAAAACAAGCATTTCCATAACAGAGTATAATAAAAAGATGATTGCACATGAAATTGCACATCTGTTATGTACAACTTGCTATTCCCTCTAATGAAGTTATCATGTAAATTTTTTTCTTTTTTTCCTTTTTTTCTCTCCCTCCCCCACCCTAGAAATGGCTACCATTAGACACAAATAGGTATATAAATGTAAAATTATTCTCTTTTGTACATATCGAGTTTCAGATATGTAAGTAAAGATGTTTAACAAGCATCTGGGACTGGAACTTATCCAACAGATTAGGGTTGCAGGTTATGGAAATTTAGGAGTCAGATTCTTAGAGGTGATAGCAAAAACCATGTAGCTGATGAGATCACCAAGAATAAACCTAGAGAGTTGAAGGCTCAGGATGGAGGCCTGAGGTATACCCACACAGTGAGGTTAGACATGGGTTTGACCCAAAAAGGAGACTGAAAAGACACAGTTGAGAACAGATAGGAAGAAAATCAGGAGGGAGGACAACTCAGAAAAGAGAGGGATTCAAGAGAATTGATTGGTTAATGGTGGCAATTTCTTCAAGAGAGATCAGATAGGATGAGGATAAGAGAAGAGGCCATCTGAATTACCCACCTGGGGACCTTCGGCAATGTGAAAGAAAGCAGTTTCTTTCTTTTAAAAGAAATCTTCTATTGATATCTTCTGTTTTTACATGACTCCTGCCCCCACCAGGAAAGTCATTTCTTTTTTTTTTAATTAAGATTTTTTATTTTTAATTTACAACACTCAGTTCTGCATGATTTTGAGTTCCAGATTTTCTTCCCCCCCTCCCCCTTCCCTCCTCAAGATGGCATGGAATCCGATATATCTTCTACATATAACTTCGCATTGAACTTATTTACACAATAGTCAAGTTGTAAAGAAGAACTATGACCAATGGAAAGTCATTTCTTAAAGAAAAACAAGAAAGGCAAAAGCAACAAGTGTAGATCAGCAAAACCAAGTGACTCTTCCACTGTGTCTAGCAGTATATGACATATATTCCATACCAAGAGTCACTCAACTCTTCAGTGGAGGGATAAAGGTACGCCTGGAGAGAGAGATTTCAGTTAAGTGGTTGTGTCAGAAGCCAGATTATAAATTGTTCATTAAAAAAAAAAGTATACGGAGATTGAAGGAGTGGAAGCAAGGAATATAGACCGATAGAAGTTTGGCTGTGAGAGAGAGGACAATAGCTTGAAGGAACGGTGTGGAAAATCCTTCCACTGACAGAGATTAGCAACTCACCTGTACCTGTGGGGGAGGGAGAGGGGGAATGGACTGAGGAGGTAATTAGCTTGTCCATAGACACACTAATATATGATCACTTAAACCTGGGTCTTCCTGACTCTAAGACTGTTCCATTTAATATACCAATCTATATCTATATATTAGGGGATGGAGGAGGCACTGATGTCTTTTTAAAAATTGATGACGATGGACTACAAGCTCTTGCATCTTTCTCCTCCCCTGGAATTTTCAGCTTCAAAGGCTCTTTAAAGGCCAAGACTGACTTGAAGACACCAATCCTTTCAGGTGCTTTTGAGTCAAAGAGATGAGGAATATGCATGTAGAACATTGTGTACCACACCAGATATTTTGGGTGCCTTAACACATGGTCCAAAGAACCAAGTCCCATTCTGTGACACCATCTAGGGATCCAGGGCTTACTCTCCACAACTTCATTTCCCTTCCAAAGTCCCAACTTTGCAATGGCAGAACTAGTCCTGATATATGATTGCTATGGGATATTCCTCTACCATAAGAAACAATGGACATGAGGAATTCAGCAAACTCAGGAAGATTTGTTTGAATTGTTGTAGTAGGAAACAAGCAGGATGAGGAAACCAACACAGACAATGAGTAAGTACATTCATGTAAGGGAAAAGAATGCTAGAATGAAGCTTAACACTGTGTAACTGTCATGACCAATCTTGACCAAGATGAGATGAGCAACTATATCTCCCTCCTCTCCTTTGAGTGGGGAGACTGGATCATCTATGAAAGAGGGAACAAGAGAAAGCCAAGCTAGAATGTTTAAAGATGATGTTTTCAAGGAGATGAACAGGGGAAACTATTCCAAAATAATAAAATGCTGATAGGGGCCCTCTCCCTGAGACACTGTAGGAGGCCCAGATCATAACATTCCAGCTGAAACAGATTAATACAGCCTCATCTCAGCAGGAGAGAGAGCAGGAGGCCAAGATTGGGCCTTCCCAGGAGGACCCGAAGACTATAAGGCCCTGTCAAGAGGGTCTCCAAGATACAGCGACAGGGGAACCATTGCTCAATGAAGATAACTCAGATATCCTGTAACTATCTGAAGAGGCAGATCTAAGGGTCCCCCAATTATATTCCTCAACTGTAAAGTTCAGGCAGTGAGGAATTATACTGACCATTATGTCCGAAACAGAATCAGGACTTTTCAAAGTGGGAAAGTCAATATATATGTGTTAAATTCCTGATGGCGACATCCCCAAGGGGCTTGGTCTGCCCCCACTATCATATCTTGCTAGACTTCCATTGCCAGTTTTATCATAAGAAAAATGGTACAGTGTCCCCTTTGGAGCCCAAATACACTTGGAGATGATCCATGCTGAACCCAGGCATGAAATTGTGTGACTACAGTTTCAGGGATCCCCTCTCTAATGGGGTGACTATAGGGTGACTGGCTGAGGGCAGGGCCAGAATCTAGGCCAGGGGATAATTCATTTGGTCATTAGCCAACATGAACATTCAAACATAAGAACAAAAAAAGTTTGTATGAGAAACTGTGAAGTATTATACAGTTTTGCTTTGTTTTTTAAGTTTGTTAAATTTGACAGAATTGAGCAAGTAATAGAATCCCCTAGTTCTGGTCCTCTTTAAGTGTTTTTGTTTTAGTATGTACATTTTTAATATGTTGATATTTTAGCACTTTTTTTTGCACCTGGCCTTCCTACTAACACTCCTTTTCCATCATCTCAGTAGAGACTTCCCTTGTGGCAAACAAATATATTTAAGAAAAACAAATCCCTAACTTGGTCATATCTCATTTCTTATCACTTCTCTCCCAAGAGTTGGGAGGAGGTCCTCTGAATTAAAGTTCTGATGTTTTTCAAAGTTGTTTTCCTTTTTATTATTTTAGTTTTCATGTAAATTGTTCTCCTGGTTTTCTTTATTTTGCTGTATATAATTTCCTATAATTTTCTCCAAGTTTCACTGAATTCTTTACATTCGTCACTTCACTTACATTCAGACATCTCAGCGTGTTCAGCCATTCTCCAATTAATAGGTACCAAATTTATTTCTCATTCTTTATTGTTATAAATCTCTTCATACCATTGACTCCTTTCCCACTATCTTTCTACTCTTTAGATATTGCCTGGTATTGCCAGGTCAACGAGTTCAGATGGTCTAGTATCTCTTTGGATCTGGTTCCAAAGTATTTTTCAGAATATTTGGATTAATACACAGCTCCACTAATTAGTGCATTAGTGTGTCTAGCCTCTCCAACATTTGCTACTTTCAATTTATGTCATCTTTTCCAGTCTGACAGCTGGATAGTAACACCTCAGAGTTAAAACATTTGCATTTATCATATTAATGATTTTGGAGCATTCTTTCAAATGGTTATCAATTGCCCGTATTTCTCCTTCTGAGAAATGCTTATTCATATCATTTGACTCCTTATCCATCGGGGAATGGCTCTCATTCTTGTACAGGATATCCCAAAAGTCTTAGAGCAGTTAGTAGCTTAAAACTGCTCTAAGATTTTTGTACACCCTGTATGTTGGTAGCAGTTCTATGTATATCTTGGATATCAAGCCTTTACCAGAGATATTTGTGGCAAAGATTTTGTTCCAGATTAATAAAGTCTCTTCTAATTCTAGCTATGTTGTTTTTGTTCAAAACTTTTCCAATTTACATGATTGAAATTGTCCATTTAATCTTCTGTGGTCACATCTGTCCCTTGGTGAGTTAATTCTTCTTTTAGTCATAGCTGTAAAATTTATCTCCTTCCATATCTCACAGCTTATTTTGTATGATATTGCTTTTAATATGTAGGTCATGTTCCTTTAGGGACTTATTGTGGTACATGGTATGAAATGTTGTTCTAAAGTAATTTCCAATCACAAGTGCCCAAATAATTTTTATGTTCCCAAATCATTCTACTGATGTGCTTGACTGAAGTGTGTAGGCTTTTTGCAGAAGATCTAACTAGCTGACCTTTTTTCTGTGAACATTTGTGACTGCCCATTCTCCACCACCCTACATTTCACCTTAGCATTCTTTCTTCTTTTCTTTTTTTCTTTCTTTCTTTCTCTCCCTTCACCCCAGCCCTGTCCCTGCCCTGCCCCCAGACATAACTTTCTGTTGAAGCTGTTCTTTGGCTGGTTGGTTTTAGTACTGTAAACTGCTTCTGAGCAAACATGGAAATTTAGCAAAATTATGTAAACTCAATCCTGAAGTTTTAGAATGGCAAATAAATGTGCAATTGTGTACATAACAGAAATGGTTAAGCAGAAAGTAAATTTCAATATGTCAGTATAGAGGCTCTACTTTATGCAGACTTAAATTAATGTGAGATATGTACCTTCATATTCAGAAATCTGGATGCTTCCTGATTACATTAAACTATTAATAAGCATAAAAAAGTAATTTCTATAATATGTTTAACATGATTGCATATGTATAACCTATATCAGATTGCTTGCCATCTTGGGAAGGGGGAGTCAAAGGAGGGAGGGAGAAAGAAAAATTTGGAACTCAAAATTTATAAAAGAATTAATGTTGAAAACTATCTTTATGTGTAATTGGAAAAAATAAAATACCATTTACATAAAAGAAGTAATTTCCATGAGACTGCTTTACAACTTTCCCAGATGTTTTTGTTGGTGTTCTTAACCCACTGGTTGATGTCCTAGAGGTTATCAAAGGCTAGATTACTGCGGCTGATTGCTATCAGATCTTACTTCTCTAGTGTGTTCCAGTGATCCACTACTTTTATCATTACTATTACCAGAGCCATATAGCTTTGATGATCACCACCTTGTTGTTTATGTTGACACTGGTAGGTTCCCTTCATTCTTTTCTTTTTTTGTTCCTTCCTTTGAGATGACCTTTTGTTCCTCTGGATGAATTTTGTTATTATTCTGGCTAGTTAGAAAGCAAGCCCTTGGTAAGTGATTGGTGGTACCTCTTTAAATTAATTTACAAAATATAATTTCCACACATGACCTAACCATGAACAGTTAAGGTATCTCCATTTATTTAACCCTGTAGTTATGTCCATAAAGAGTAGTTTACATTTTTATTCACATAAGTCCTGAGCACGTCTTCTTTAACTCCTATTGTTCATCAGTTATTTCAGTCACAACCCTTTGTGACCCCATTTTGCGTTTTCTTGGCAAAGATACTGGAGTGGTTTGGAGAGGTTTGCCATTTTTTTATCCAGCTCATTTTACAGATGAAGAAACTGAGGTAAACAGGGTCAAGTGACTTGCCCAAGGTCACACAGCTAGTAAGAGTCTGAGGCTAGATTTGAATTCAGGTCTTCCTGATTCCAGGCTCAGTGCTCTATCCACTGCAACACCTAGCTGCCACATTATCAGAAAGATTTCAAGTGTTTCTATTTGCATACAATACTAGGCCTTTGGTTTAGATAGGCACTACAATAAGTTTTTTATAATTAGGAAAGGTCTACTTATTCCAATGATTTTAATGTTTTTAACATGAAAACATATTGTATTTTATAAAAGGCATTTTATGGTTCTATTTATATAATGGTGATTATTCAATTGTTTGTGATTATTTTTATATATCTTCCTAAGTTGAACCATCTCTGCTTTTCTTATATGGATACAACCTGGTCAAAGTGAACGATCTTTCGATATATTGCTATAGTTTCTCTTGTTAAGGTTTAATTACTTGTTTCAAGTAATCTCAAATTGTTGTACCAAAAAAACAGCTCCACCAACAATGTATTAGTGTTTCAGTCTTTATTAAATGCCTATACTATTAGATTGTTTCTATTAATAAAAATGAATTGATGAGGGAAAATCTCAGTTATTTTAATTTGTATTGTTCTTAATGATGCTGAGCATTTTTAATGTGTTTTTGATAGCTTGTATTTCTTCTTTGGAAAGCTTTTAGCAATATCTACTGACCACTTAGCTCTTGGGGAATCGTTCAGCTTTGTTTTTTTTTTTTATCACACGGTTTCTCTGAATCTTTACCTACCCTCTATTCTTTCATTGCCTCTCATCTCATTCGGAAGATGTGCCCCTAATTCTCTTAAAGGGAGCATTTCCACTGGCCCTGGAGTCAGGAGGACCTAAGTTTAAACACAGCCTCAGATACTTGACGTTTACCGGGTGTGTTACTCTGGTGAACTAATAGTTGTCTAATCTCATGGCCTCTTCTCAGTTATTCCCTTCCCTGACCCGTAGACAACATTTGAAACTCACTAGCTGCCTCCTTGAACTTCCTTTTTCCCTGGGCTGCCATTATGCTCTACTGTCTCACATCTCCCCCAAATTCTCTGATCATTCCAACGTCTCCTTTGTCAGACAATCCTCCCCATTTCCTAAATGTAAGTGTTCCCCAAAGTCATAGAAGCCTAGGTTTATAGCTGGAAGGGACCACAATGAACCTGCCATGATCCCATCATTTCAAACTGAGGCCCAGAGAGATCAAATGATTTGTCCAAAATCACAAAGCTAGTTAGTGACAGGCTTAAGACTTAGAAGACTTCTTAAAGCACAGTACAGAGTCCTTTCTCTTGTATTACACTGTGAGCCAGGACCTGATTTCATACCATCAGAGAACACCTCACTACTAACAAGAAGCTATCCCCCGAACCCATCCTGAGGACTACCTAAACCATCATGCCATTTCCATGATTGCTTACCATTTGATAAATTCCCATATTATAAACTCTAAACAATGAAAAGATTCAGATAAGGTGAAGGGATGACCTTTACAAGGGGTAAGTTAGTGAGAGACCCCATTTCTAGGGACTGCAAACATATTTATGATGCACATGCATACATATGTCGCATGTATGCATATGTATACTGTGTATATATGCACACATAGATACATGTGTCACATGTATATGTATGCGGTATGCATGCATGTATGTACACATATGCATATATGTATATGCATGCACGCATATGTACATATACACATATATGCATGTATGTGTATATATGTACATATATGTGCATGCATATATGTATACGTATAGATGCATATATCACTGTGTGTACATGTATGCTGTGTGTACGTACATGTATGCGCACATAGATACATATAACACATGTATGTGTGTGCTGTGTGTATGCACATATGCACACATAGATACATGTATCACATGTACGTATATGTATATTGTATACACACACATGCGCGCGCGTACACACACACACACACAGATCTTGTGTGTGTGTCTTTTTTGTTTCCTTCTCCAGAGTGGTGAAATCTTCCATTTGGACGTGACCCTAAAGCAGTTCAGAACTCTTCCCACTATCATATTGCTCAAAGACTCTTCTGTGAAAAAGACAGTTTACTTCCCTCATCATCCCATCATCCTTTACTGGGGTAGTGCTTGGGTCTGGGTTCCCTACAACCAGGTAGAGTGTAGTGGTGCTAATAGGATTTGAATCGATGGGGAGGAATGTAGCCTGGAGAGATGAAAAGGAATTCTTAGAAGGGTTGGATTGCTGCACAGGCTAATTGGACATTTCCTAGATGGCCTGTGGATGCACTCTGATCAGTGCATAAAGGGCTAGTCTTTCCTTCAATCACTGGAAGCAGATAACTGTCATGTTATGTTGTCCAGGCTTCACTGGGCTTGTGTTACCTCCTTGGGTAGGAGGACTATCAATGAAATATTCCTATTCATAACATTAAAGGGCAGAGCATGATAAACAAATGAGGTGGCTGTCAGACTAAGAACTTAGTAAATGATTATTTAACACTTATTATGTATGTCCTCCCCCAATGCCTGATCATGGAACCGTGAGCCCTTACGTTTTTAAATGTCTTTTTGTTTTTATATTACCTTAATTTCTGAAAATATTCCTCTCTCCTCCATTAGTCACTGAGTCATCCTTTTTAGCAAAGAAAGAATAAAAAAGAAAAAAAGGATGGGAAACAGTTCAGCAAAACTAACCAAGCTAGCTGCGTCTGACGCTAAGTTTCGTGTCCTCTTGTCTTCCCAAACACATACCTTCTATACAGAGAAAGAAAAGGAGTTTTCTCCTCTCTTAGGGACAAAGCCTTTGTGACCATAGGTTCTCAAAGTCTATGCCAGCAGAAGATAAGTTCCGTTAGATCTTACCAAGTTGAGAAGGGTACAAGAACAAGGCCATAATGTTCCTGAGGTCTCAGGACCACTGTCCCTAAAACAGAAGGAACTCAAATCCAGGTGGGCCCAAGGGTAACTCAGGTTAGAACCACAACTCTTCCTGACAAAGTCTAGGCATGGTATAATCTGTGTTGGTGGAGGGAACCCCTACAATTACATAAGTATCAACCATTGAAGCATAACTGGTTGGTTGTTTTCAGTCGTGTCTGTGGAGAGTCTTGAATGCCAAACTAAATTTGGACTTTATTGTCCACAGGAGACCATTGAAGTTGGGGCTAAATTTTCTGCAGTGGTTGTTAGGCATAAGGGAGAATGTGGCATAGAATACTGAATTGAGAGTCTGAAGGCCTAGATTCAAGATGAGCTCTGTGTGATTACTTTGTGACTTGGCCTCAGTCTCTTTCATCTTCTGTAAAAATAAGAGGGTCGGACTTCTCTAAGTTCCCTTGTGGTTCTAACAATTGATGTTTTTGAAATAGAAATGGCTCTGAAAGTGGAAGGATCAGAGAAGGGGTAGAGGTATTTGATAGAGGGAAGACACTTATGGATAGCAAAGAAGGGCTTCATTGGAGGAACAAAACTAAGAAAACCTAAGCGGAGGTAGAAGAGTCAGAAAAAAGTGGATCCCCCAGCAACATATGTCATGAGAATCTGACATGCAATAATCTCCACTTATAGTCCTCCATCATGTCACCTACTATAATAAGCAAGGAAGAGTTGGACTATTTTCTTGTTTGCCTTTTAGCTTTTAAAAAAGCCCAAAATTTGTTTATACGTTAATGTTGAAGATGGTGATGAGGGTTTGGGGTGAGAGGTGCTCAACGCCCCAAAGTACCGACACACCGGGTCCTGCCGAAAGAATTCGACTCAAGCTTTCTCAGCCAAAGGAAAAGATAAAGTTTATTAAGAGTTAGCCACATAGGCCTGCCCCCAAGACATCCCACCCCTTGCGACGCCTGTAAGGAAAGCGGGCCAGACCAATCTGAGCTAGATTGGATCTGACCACCTTCATGGAGGCAAGATGGAGATTATATACACAAAGGTTGTGGGAGGGATTGAGGGGTGGTCTGGGGGGACCGGAGGAGGGGTCTAGGGAGGGACTTAAGGAGGAGTCTAAGGAGGAGCTTGAAGGGACTGGGATGAGGTCAGACTCCAGGGTGGGGGAAACAGCTGAAGGCTACATGGAAATGACAGACCATAAAGGGCTGGGGTGACAGAGCTAGGGTGTAGATATTTTGATCAGGATTAAGGATGGGAAACAGGATTAAGGGTGGGAAACAGCTGGACAATGGAGGACTGGGCAAGGTAGGCATTTGGGCTTAATGGTTATAGCCTCAGGCCAAGGCCAGGTTGAGTGGGAAGATTCAAGGAAAGTTCAAGGGTTCAAGGGGTTCCCAGAGACTGTGCCCTCGTCATTGGGACTAGAGATTTAGTCAACAAAAAAATGGGGGGAAAAATCACAAGACTAGGAAAACAGTAATGAAACAGAATCCTGTACAGAAGAAAGAAAAGAGAGAATACAGGTCATGAGGAAGGGAAAAAGACACACACACACACACACACACACACACACACACACACCACAGAAGATGAAGGGAAAGAAGTTTGGGCAGCCAGAGTCAGAGATCTTCTCTAATCACTTGTAAGTCTCCAGCATGTATTTTTCAAAGATGTGGAGTTTGTGCAGAGCTCAGCAGTATGCATTTCACTGGGCTGTCAATTTTGGGTTTTTCCAGCAGGTTTCGGATAGATACTAGGATAGTCCTGATGTGATACAGGGTATTGTGATCAGTAAAGGATGTGTTAATATCTGATTTTCTGGTCTATTTTGTGAGGTTTTATGCCTTGATATATGGTCAATTTTTTTTAAATGCCATGCACAGCATACATACATACATACATATATACATACATACACACGTACACACACATTGATTTCTTTTCCTATTCAACAACTGCCAGAAGTCTATCATAGTTAACTTTTCTAAAATTCTGTTCAGATTTTAATGTCTTTTGTATTTTTTATTACATTTGTCTAGCTCAAAAAGCTAGACATTAAGATTCTCCACTATTATAGTGTTGTAAAATATAAAACTGATTTTAATCCTATTTTGCTAAGACTTACTCAGTCCAGATTTAATATTACCTTTCCTGTTTCCTTCCTCTTATAAACTTCACCCACCCCTCACACTCCAGAGAAACTTGCAAAATGTCAAGCCTTTGTCTTGTAATTATCTCTACCTTTGTATTCCACCTATCACCTACTTTCCAGAGAAACTTGATTAACCTAAAAGGTCAAATCTCAACAATTTAAACTATTTTAACAATTCCCATTGCCTGCAGACTACGCCCATCACCTGAGAACTTTTGTCTTATGACTCAGATCATATCTTGGCTATAGTGAAGAAGAGCTCAGAAGGGGAGGTCCAAATTATGTAATCTCAATTCTAATTATGTCATTGATTACCAGTCAGAAGAAGACACACCTAAATTGTTAGAAAAGACCCTGTGAACCCTCACTTAAGGTCTTTGCTCATTGAGAGAGGTCATTGATCCAATTTATTGGTTGTTGCTAGCCTAACTAATAAATTGCTTGTGCTCAGAACCTCGTCTCCTAGTTTACCCTAATTTCTACCGTTACTGTTGCTCCCCATATTTTGTTTAGCTTTTCTCTTGTCATGTCATTTAGTGTATGTATTGAGGTTTAGGGGGTTAGGGGTGCTAAGGACCCCTAAATACCATGTCGGGTGCTGGGTCCTGCCTAAATGAATTCAACTCAAGCCTTCTTTCAGCCAAAGAGAAACACAAAGTTTATTAAAGATTCACCATATCAGGTAGACTTAAGGAATCTGAGCCTTGGCTAGACTCTTAGGGAATTTGAGCCTTTGTGACTAGTAGGCCAGATTGAATCTGAGAGCCTTCATGGAGTCAAGATGGATCTTATAAAGAGTGTGGGAGGGATCTTGGGGTAGCCAAGTAGTCTGGGATGATGGGAGGAGGGGTTTAAGGAGGATGACTAGAGGTCAGCCTCCGGGAATCAAAAAAAATGGGATTAAGGGTGGGAAGTAGCTGAAGGTTACCAGGAGATAACAGACAATGGAGGGCTAGGCTAGGTTAAGGGTAATAGATTTGGGCCTATGGATAACAGAAAGCTTGTGGCCTCAGGCAAATGCCAGATCTTCAAGGAGAGTTCAAGGGGGCTCCCTGAGCCAATACCCCATCATATATATGTTAAGTATTGCAATTAGTTCATTGTCTATGGTACCTTTCATTGTGATGTATTTTTGCTTATAGGTTTTAAAGTCTATTTTTGCTGTGGCCTTGGCTGAGATCATCACTGGTGTCTTTGCTTTTCTGAGTTCAGCTGAAGCATAATAGATTTTGCTCCAGGTCCTTATTTTAATGCTGTATGAATCATTTCAAGTGTTTCAAGTTAATCATGTTTCAAGTGCTTCTTTTAAACAGCATATTGTGAGGTTCTGCTTGCCAATCCATTCTGCCATGCTCTTCTGTTTTATAAGGGGAGTTCATGCCATTCACATTCACAGTTATGATTGTTAGTTGTGTTCTTCAGTTCATCATAGTTCCTTATATTTTGTTCTCTGAAGAAGATTATGAAGATGGTGAAGTGGAACAGGAGTCTTCTACACAGCTTCTGTTTCTCCGTTCTTCTTCTCTTCCCCCCACTCAGAAGACAATCACAGGTTCTTTCCAGGTCTTTTCTTTTAAACTACTCTTCACAATCCTCTCTCTGAGTTTAGGATTTGTTTTGCTTATGACTAATTTCTTCCTAAATCTACCATCCTTCTCATTCAAATCCTTCCTCTGTCAGTCTTGTGGTTCACTGTTAAGTGTATTTCTGTGACAAATTTTGTATATGTGCTCTATCCTTCTTTAAGCTGTTCAGATGAAAGTGAGGTTCCAGGGATGTTTACTCCCTCATCCCTAATTTTTAGCGACATTTACTTTCACACCCCCCCCCCCAATTACATGAGGTAAGTCTCTCCCCACTTCTTCTCTAATGTATCTTCCCCTCTCCCTTTTCTTTTTTCTTTTGAGATCATCAAATATAACAAAATCACACCCAAGCTCTCTGTCATATTTAACTCCTCCTCTGACCTTTGATGACACTAAGGTTCTGATGGGTTACTTGTCTCGTTTGCCCTCCAAATATACCCCTTAGAATAGAAATATATCATCTTGATAAAGTCTCTTCTGGTTGTTACTTGCATTTACCTTTTTATATTTCTCTTTACTCCTGTTTTTGTATTTCAGAGTTTATACTCTTGTGTGGGATGAAAGACCCTCACCAATTAAAAGTTAATTTATAATAAGGAGCCATTTCAGGGTGGGAAGAGAAATAAATTTTATTCCATTCTCGAGAATAGGGTGTCCTCTGCTAGTATAGAACAGAACCAGCAAAAGAGGCAAAGTACAAGGGGCAAAGCACCAATAATTATACCTAACACAAGAGACTTCCCGCCCACCTCTGACCCTTCTCACCATGGGCTGGGAGGCGGGCTTACAATCTGAGCACAAAAGCTAGACAAAGAACCGGGAAATCAAGGCACAGAAACTCCAATTCCCATTCCCTTAGTTAATGATTACAACTGAGGTGACATCTATAAATCTAAAGAAGAATAGGATAAGGGAAGGGGGAGACCCTCTCCATTCTTTTACAGTACTTTTACAGTAAAGGAAAGCAGGTCACAGTGACCCTATTCTTACTGAGCAAATCTTTAAACCAGAACCAGAAGAAAGAACAAAAAGTTTCAGGGTAAACTTTCCCAGAGGCTGAGCCATCAGACTCTCACGGCCTCAGAATTTTTCCACTTCCCTATTTCCCTATTTCCTGATTTTTAAACATTTCTTAGTATAGATATAGATACATATATATTTATACATATCTTCCCTGTGAAGTCTTCACATTTTATTTACCTCACACACTCTACTCTGATATTTTCGTCAGGAATGCTTGGGGGCAGCTAGGTATCACGGTGAGTAGAGCACAAGCCCTGGAGTCAGGAGGACCTGAGTTCAAATGTGACCTCAGACACTTGACAAACTTACTAGCTGTGTGACCTTGGGCAAGTCACTTAACCCCAATTGCCCTGCCTTTCCCCCTGCAAAAGAAAGAAAGAAAGGAAGTTAGGAAGGAAGGAAGGAAGGAAGGAAGGAAGGAAGGAAGGAAGGAAGGAAGGAAGGAAGGAAGGAAGGAAGAAAAAGAGGAAAGAATTGCTTGGAAGCTCTCTGTTTCATTATAAATCCAATTCCTTTTCTGCCAACCTCCTTTTGCTCAGGTTTTGCAGGAAAGTTATTCTTGGTTGTATGCCTAGCTCGTTTGCCTTTTGGAATATCATACTCCATGTTTTCCCCTTTCTTAAGGTGGTAGCTGCTAAATTTTGTGTGATATTGACTGTGGTTCACCAGTACTTGAACTCTATTTCTGACTGCTTGTATTATTTTTTCTTTGACTTGGAAGCTCTAGATTTTGGCTATGACATTCCTGGAAGTTAGTCTTAGCTCCTATTAGTTATGTGAAAGGCTCAGCAGGATCACAACAATGCATTCTTCTGATCTGGTTCTGTTCTTTGCCAACTCCTTCATTTTGTTGATGAAGAAACTGAGGTCCAGAGAGGTCAAATGATTTGTCCAAAGTCACAGAACTAGAGAATTTTGTACTTAGAACACATTCGTCTTTTGTTTGTTTTTGTTTTAGTTTTTTGGGAGACAATCGGGGTTAAATGACTTGCTTAGGGTCACACATCTTGTGAGTGTGTGAGGCTAGATTTGAACTCAGGTCCTCCTGACTCCAGAACCACTGCATATCCATTGAGCCATCTAGCTGCCCCAGAATGCATACCTCTTGTAGCTTAACCCAGTGTCCTTTCTCTTATATTCTACCTTTCTGGGGGAAGCTAGGTGGCACAATGGATAGAGTGCCAGCCCTAGAGTCAGGAGGACCTGAGTTCAAGTCTGGCCTCAGACACTTGACACATGTACTTGCTGTGTGACCTTGGGCAAGTCGCTTAACCCCAATTGCCCTGCCAAAAAAAAAACAAAACAAAAAGCAAATATTCTACCCTTCTCTAGAACCTTTGCCATACTACCAACAAATAGCCCCAACCCAAACTCTCCCTGAGAGCTCTTTAATCCATACCTATTTCTTGAAATGCCATTCTTTTCTTTGGGGGAAATTCTGATTTTTATGATAATCGATATGATGTGTGTAATGAATATACTAATAGATTAGCTTTTTCAAAATCGCTTTTTCCAGCATGTGACTCAGACTCATAACGCAGCTTGAACTGGTCACTCAAACCTTGACAAGGCTTACAATCACTGGTATCCTTCTGCCTGCGTACCTGAAGTGAAGCAAATAAAAGATTGTAGAACCTGTTCCCATTGCAGAACTCCAGTCCTGTGACCCACCAAGTAACAACCTCCAAGGACTGAGCAATATTGCTCCCATAAGACTCCAGAATTGTTGTATTGTCTTTCATTTGTGGGTTTGTCGTGGGAAAGCACCCTGATTGTTTGTAATCCACCTTCCCCTCCTCCCTTCCCACTTGTGATTTATGTATGTAATCTCTGTCTTCACTTCAGCAAGGTGGAATTCTTATCAGGAGAATTTCTGATTTGCAAATCTGTTCCTCATAATGAAACTAATTAATTAAACACCTACCTACCTGATTACTGGCGCTTTGTCTCTGGCCTGCTGTTTTGTCATTCTCAGGTTAGAGACTGGCTCAGTAAAATCCTGTTAACACTTCCAATTCCCATTTTGGAGACTTCAAATGGGAATGGGGTTGGATGAGGGAAAGGGATGAGATTTAGAAGGGATATGTTGATGATAGAAATCCCATTTCTGGAGACTGCTTATATATTTTATTTATTTCCTTTGTTGCCCCTTCCCTTGTTTCTTCCCCCAGATATGGTAAATTCTTCCACTTGAACATGAACTTGAAGAGCCTCCAGAACTCAAAAATTTTAAAAGACAAATGTTAAAAAATTATTTTCATGTGTAATTAGAGAAAAAATAAAATATTTTTTAAAAAAAGAGCTTCCAGTATTCTCATTACAGTATTTCTTGGAGGCTGTTTATGTCCTCCATTGGACATTATTCATTGGAATAATCGTGCGGTCTAGGTTCCCTTAGATAAAGGCAATGAGGGACTCCATAGAGGGGAACAAGGCTAAGAAAACCTAAGTGGAGGCAGGAAAGTCAGAAAAAGTGGGTCCCCCAACAAAGTGATATGATTTTCCATGCAATAATTTCCCTTTACAATTCTCAATCATGTCACTTGTCCTGATAGAGAAGAGTCAGTCTATTTTTGAATGGGGGAATTGGGACCTACAAAGAGGAATTCCTCAGTGCAGGGACTGAGTTTAGATTGATCTTTGGGGCTTTTCTGGGTGCATGCTATGGGAATGAAGCAGCAAAGAAAGTGTTCCTTAGGACCCCAATGTTACCCTTGGTTTTGTTTTTGATTTGGTCTGTGTTTCCTTTTGCAGCATGGCTAGTATAGAAATGTTTTGCATAGCTGCACATATATAATCTGTATTAAATTGCTTGCATTCTCAAGGGGAGAGGAGGGGAGAGAGAGAATTTGGAACTCAAAAAAAATTTTTAACAAAGAATTTTTAAAAGTTTACGTGTAATTGAGAAAAAAATACAATTAAAAAGAAAGAAAAAAAGAAAAAAGAGTATCTAGTTCTAACCCCACTCTCACCCCTTATGTTACAAGCAAATTGGGGCCCACTGGGATGAAGTGATTTGCTTGACGTCATACAGGTAACTTAACAGCCAAACTAGGATTCAGACACAGGTCAGCTAGCAACAAAATCCAGTGTCTCTACTCTTTAGTTGTGTGTGTGTGTGTGTGTGTGTGTGTGTGTGTGTATCTTTCAGGTGAGGAGAGAGCTGGTAGAAGATTGTGAAAGGACTTAGAATCAGGTAGAACTGGGGTGACCAAGAACAGATCAACATCCTCCCACTTTCTGACCCTCATTTTCCTAGCCTATAATATAGGGTTCACAATTGCCTCACACAGTTACTGTGAGGTTCAAATGAGACAAACCAGAAAATACTAGAAAAAGTCTTATCCTTCTTCCTCAAGGATTTATTTCTTTTTTGAGGGGGAGGGGCAGGGATGACATATCTTTCAATGGTCTTGTCTTTTTTTAGCTCTCTTTTGGTGAGACAAGGGCAAGGAAGAGTCTCCAACTTCCTGTGAAGGGGGATAAGGGGAATGACCCATGCGCTCTCTTTCTTTCCTGTGGTCCTCTCCCAAACTGACACCAAATTTTATCCCCATGTGTGGGACTCCATGTCTCCATCTCACATTTCTCTAACCATTTTTTGTCCTTCTTGGGTCCCTCTTCTGCTTCCCAGGTCATGGTTTTTGGACAACTCAAAAGGTTAGCCATGGTTCAGTGAAGACCCAACAGATGCCTATAGTGGGGTATCCATACAAAAATTAAATCGTTACAGTGACTGGGAAAAATCGCTTCACTCTAATGGAAATGGTGCCTTTGGAACCTGCATATCACCTCTGCTGCAAGCACTTCCACTGTTCTTTCCCCATTAATGAGACGGTGGTGTTAAGAACATGCCAACTCTACAATCCTGAGCTCTAGGTTCTAGACCAGAGGTGTGTGCAAAGTGGGAGGAAATGAGAGGGGCAGAGGAGTCATCAAGTCCATGATGGAGCTGAGGGTATGGAAACAACAGCTAATGTTTAAGATGTCCTAAGGGTCCTTCCCACTCTTAGATGATAAGTTTCTAAACACTGGAGAAATGGACATTGTTGGACACAAGAGAAGGCAGAAGTGACAACAGGGAGAGACTGGGGTGAGGGTGAGGCAACAGAAACCTGAGAAAGAGAATAGGGGAGTAGAGGTGGCAGGGGGTTGGACTGAAGTGAGGATAATATGTTTAAGCAAAGTCTCCCTGTAGGCAGAAGTTGAAACTAAAACAGAAAATGAAGCACAAGACTGCTCACAGTACACTTGAGTACCATCTCTTCCATGAAGCCTTCTCAGGACTGAAGGACCTGGGATAGCCCAGTGCAAAGAGAAGTAACAAAGTCCTGGGGAAAGGAATCTATTTTGCCCTGGTTGCTAAAGCTTCATTTTCTATTTCCTTAGAATGAATACTTCCCTATGGCTGAGGCATGGTGCTAGCCAAAGTGCTGATTGGAGAAAAGTCTCTTGGTGAGCCAGACTTGAAGATTCCACCTCTTAAGCCAGATGGAGAGGAGTGTGATTCCTGTGTGGGCATCGTGGATGTACATACCCACTTCTCTGTTTGCTCTTAAAGGGTAGGGTCACCCTAATCTACACCTGCCAATTTACCTCTTTCTTCCAATCTCTGACACAAAAGACCAGTATGAATAGTGAGGAAACCCACTTATCTAAGAACAACATCAAACAGAAATTGGGAAAGTTCTATGAATTAGAAAATGCCAGAAAAGGGGCTGGAGCCAAGATTGTGGAGTAAAGGCAGGGACTTACCTGAGCTCGCCCAAATTCCCCTCTAAACAATTTAAAAATAATACCTCAAACTGAATCCTGGAAGAACCAACAAAAGGTCAGGGTGAAACAATTTTCTAGTTCAGGACAACTTAGGAGGTCAGCAGAAAAGGTCCATCTCACTGGGGTAATGGTTGGAGCCTGGATCCCAGAGTGGATTGTACAGTGAAGGTCTCAGTGGAGTCTGAGCAGCAGGACTCTGGAGATAGTTCAGCAGCAGCAGTAGCTTTGGAAGCTCTTAGCCCACAGATGGTAAGGGGGTTGGACAACTTATCAGAGGGAGATTACAAGAGACCCTTTGTTGGCACTAGGTGCAGGACTCTTGTTGCACTGCCCATACACAGTTCTGGGTCATAGTCCCAGGGTGAAGAGGAGCCTAGTTCACCAGTGCTTGGGTCTGCAGGGGTGCAGGTGCCCTGGTCACAGCCCCAGGGCAAGAAGAGTGCTTGTGGTCACTCATAGACCAGAGAACAGGCAAGGAGAATACAGACCACATCTTTCCCTAGTTCATACCACCTTGGAAGAAGCAAAAACTTGCTGATCCCCAGAACTAGCTCTGAAAACAGTAGCACAAAAAACTTGAAGCTTGGCTCAGTGCCCTCTCCATCCCAGAAGCAGAACCCAAACTTAACATAAAGCAAATAGTCTAGAAAAATGAGCAAACAACAATAACAAAAAAGAACCTGACCATAGAAAGTTACTATGATGACAAGGAAGATCAATATACATACTAAGGAGAAAACAATGAAGTCAAAACTGCTACATGCAAAACTTCAAAGAAAAACGTGAATTGGTCATAGGCCCAAAAAAAGAATTCCTGGAAGAACTCAAAAAGGATTTTAAAACTCAAATAAGAAAGGCAGAGGAAAAATTAGAAAAATAAATGACAGTGATACAAGAAAATTATAAAAAGAGAACCAATAGCTTGGCAAAGGAGTTGCCAAAACTACTGAAGAAAATAACACCTTAAAAATCAAAATTGGCCAAATGGCAAAAAAGGCACAAAAATCCACTAAAGAGAAAAACTCCTTAAAAAGCAGAATTGGCCAAATGGAAAAAGAAATACAAAAATTCACTGGAGAAAATAATTCCTTAAAAATTAGTATTGGGCAAGTGGAAACTAATGACTCCATGAGACAGCAAAAAAACAAAACAAAACAAAACAAAACAAAAAACAATAAAACAAAATCAAAAGAATGAAAAAATAGAAGAAAATGTGAAATATTTCTTTGGAAAAACAAGTAACCTGGAAAATAGATCATGTAGAAATAATGTTAAAATTATTGGACTACCTAAAACCATGATAAAAAAAAGAACCTAGACATCATATTTCAAGAAAATATCAAGGAAAACTGCCCTAATATCCTAGAACCAGAGTGTAAAATAGAAATTGAAAGAATCCCCTGATTATCTCCTGAAAGAGATCTCAAAATGAAAACTCCTGAGAATATTATGGCCAAATTCCAGAGCTCCCTGGTCAAAGGAAAAAAAATATTTCAAGCAGCCAGAAAGAAACAATTCAAGTATTGTGGAGCCAGTTAGGATAACACAAGATCTAGCTGCTTCTACATTAAAGGATCAGAGGACTTGGAATATGATATTCCAGAGGATAAAAGAGCTAGGATTACAAGCAAGAATCACCTACCCAGCAAAACTGAGTATAATCCTTCAGGGGGAATAATGGATATTCAATGAAATAGAGGACTTTCAAGCATTCCTGATGAAAAGACCGGAGCTGAATAGAAAATCTGACTTTCAAATACAGGACTCAAGAGAAACATAAAAAGAAAAGTAGGAAAGCCATAAGGAATTCAATAAGGTTAAACTATTTACATTCCTACAAAGGAAGATGATACTTATAACTCCTAAGAACTTTATCATTATTAGGGCAGTTAGAAGCACTATACGTAGACAGAGGGCACAGGTGTGAGTTGACTATGATGGGATGATTTCAAAAAAATAAAATTAAAGGATGAGAAAGAGGGATACACTGGGAGAAGGGGAAAGGGAGGGGTAGAATGGGGTAAATTGTTTCACATGAAAGAGGCTTGAAAGGAAGAGCTTTTACAGTGGAAGGGAAGAGGGTGGTGATAGGTAACATTTGAACCTTACTTTCATCGGAATTGGCTCAAAAAGGGAATAACATATGCACTCATTTGGGTGTAGAAATCTATCTTGCCCTACAGGGAAGTAGGATGGGAGGACAATAAGAGAAGGAGGGGGTGATAGGAGGGAAGGCAGATGGGCAGAGATGGTAGTTAGAAAATGCCAGAGGGGTGATAGGAGGGAGGGTAGACTGGGGAAAGGGGCAATCGGAATAAATACCATTTTGGTATGGGGGGGAGGACAGGGATGGGGAGAAAATTTGTAACTCAAAATCTTGTGGAAACGAATGTTGAAAACTAAAATAAACTTAAAAAAAGAAAAGAAAAGAAAATTCCAGAAACAGACTTCAGAAAAACCTGGAAAGACTTACATAAACTGATGCTGAGTGAAGTGAGCAGAACCAGGAGAATATTGTACATAGTAACAGCAACATTATGCAATGATCGACTTTGATGGACTTGGCTCTTCTCAGCAATACAATGATCTAAGACTATTCCAAAAGATCATGATGGGAAATATTATCCACATCCAGGGAAAGAACTATGGAGTCTGAATGCAGATCGAAGCATACTATTTTCACCTTTTTTGCTGTCATTGTTTTTTCTTTCTCTTGTTTTTTCCCTTTTGTTCTGATTCCTCTTTACAACATGAGTAACATGGAAATGTGTTTAATATGATTATACATGTATAACCTATATCAGATTGCATGCCATCTTGGGGAAGGGCCAGGGGAAGAAGGGAGGGAGGGAAGGAGAAAAAAATTCAGAACTCAAAATCTTATAAAAGTGAATGTTGAAAACTTTCTTTACATGTAATTGTAAAAAAAATACAATTTTTTAAAAAGCCCCCCCCCCAAATGCCAGAAAACATGCTGCCTACCTCCAGAGGTGATAGATGTGGAGTGTGATCAATGCAGTAATTTGTTTTTGCTTGAATATACATGTTTCTAACAGATTTTGTCTTTTCTCCTTTCTCAATGGGGGTGGGGATGAAAGGGAGAAAATTAAAAGAAAGAAAATGCAGAAAATACACAGGAGTGAATATGTTCTCTGGCTGGGAGTGATATACTACCAGAACTCAAACTAAACAAGAGGGACCAATCTCATCCAAGGAGATCCATTCTAGCAATCCCTAGGGAGGCAGGCTGGATAGTAGGAACATATTGAGAAACCAGCTTCCCCTATACATCCACTATTTCTCTCCTTATGTATTTCTCCCAAAGAATATCTGAAACCACATGTCTCCAAAAATCTCTGGAGCCCACTTGATTTCATTCCTTATGCTGGGATGCACCATCATATTACACTCAGTATTTGCCAATCTGGAGTCCCAATTCCCTCCATATAAGCAAAATGCCCTAGGCTTGATTGGAAGCCCACTAACAAAATATTTCTCCAAAAGGCCTGGGACACAGTGTCACAAATGCACACACCATCCAGAAGAAGAATGTATACATCTACCAAGAGCAATTTGTTCTGAGAACACACACACACACACACACACACACACACACACACACATGGAAGGTATATTCATTTTAAGACACGCCTGTGTGTGGACATATGTGAGAGAGGATATTCCAGGTAAGGGGATCAATGAGCCAAGATGGGAAGTTAGAACAAATAGAGCATGTGTGGCTTATATTTGGGATAAGGAAGAACGTGGCTTGACTATACACAGGTGTTCCACTTCCCAACCTCAGAGAAGGTTGACCTTTTCCAGTCAGCTCCATTTCTTGCCCCCCTCCTCTTGTGGGGGATTGCAACAGAGTAAGAGATGCTAGGGTTCCTGGAAGGTGCCTGAAGCCTGAGGCCTGGCACTATGCCTGTGGTTATGACTGGCCCTGCCCCAAATGTGGCTGGGTGTGGAGAAAGGCACTGGGTGGAGACTGGTTCCTGGAAGGTTGGGCCCCTCGGTTCCTACTGACTACTGGCCAAGCTCTCTTCTCATCCCTCAGAAAGTCATCACTCCAACTCTCTCTTTTGTCCTATCCTGTACATCCCAGCTATTCTAAACACATAGGATGGGTTCAACTCATTGGTCCCCTGGGGATTTCTGGCTTCTACCTCCTAGACTTGGAGTTCAGGCTTGTAGGTTTCTCTGCTTGGTATGTTCTAGACTTTCTCATATTGCTATAGAGCCTTTCTAAGATCAGTCGACATTTCTAGGATTAGAAGTAAATGGAAATCTTAGATATCATAAGCTGAGGACTTCAACATGGAAGTCTTCTGGCTGGGGACCAGTTGTCTCCTCCAAGCCCTGAGATCCTGAAAGTTTCAGAACGGATGACCTTTGACTTCCCTTAGACTCAAAGTTAAGGAACGTGTTTCTAATCATCCCTCCTCTCTTCATCGAACTAAACTGTTGAATCATCATCTGTAGACTTGCAAACTTCCCGGACCCCAGATCCCAGCTCTTTCTTTGTTACACAAGCTGGGATTTGAACCAGAGTGTTAGAGCCTGGGCCTCCTATCTTCTGGGTCTCCATTTTGTCCCTCCCAAAATAAGAAGGCCAACATAGTTCTAAGAGCCCTAGCTTCTCTTTCCACCACCTCCCTCTGCCCCTGGGTAACCGCCCTGGCTCTGTGCATTCAGGATAAAGCCCCAGCCCTCCCCTTGCCCCTTGTGGCTGACTCCCTTTTCCGTCTGTTGAGAGAGGAAGCCAGGGGGGAGTCAGGGCCTGCCCTGCAAGGGCACTGATAAAGAGGCAGCCCATGCTCCCACCTCCTGGGGCCACTGTGGTCAGGAAAGCAGGGACACCCTCCTCCTCCCCCACTCTAGCCCACACTCTCCACCCTTCTCGGGAAGCTGGTTGCATAACCAAGGGGGGTATTTGGCAACATTTCTTGTGGTTTGATGGCAGGGCGTGTGTTGTAGGGGGAGTGACAGAAGTCATCTTGTCTTAAGAAGGGACAAAACAGGCTGAGAATAGCAGAATCAAGTACGGAAAGGGATGGACCCATGGGGCCTAGAGTCTGTTCTCTTTCTGCCACTAATTCACTGTGTGGCCATGGCCAGGTCCTTTCTAGACTAGAAAGGACCTAGAAAATAAAGGCAAGGCTAGGTCTCTTGTTATAGGATTTTAGAGTACATCTGCTGTCCTTTGTTTGCTTTTTCTCTTTCTCAATATGTATCTCTGTTCGTCTTTGTCTCATTGGTCTCCTCTGTGACCCTCTGTCGCCGTGCGTGTCCCTGCTTCTTCAAATATTTATTAGGCATCCACTATGTGTAAGATGTTCAGAGTGAGAATGCAGAATCTTTCAAAGATGGAAAAAAAAACTCTTGCTCTCAAGAAGTTTACAATCTAGTAGGGGTATGAGACATTTCTTCAGTCTCCTTAAATTCTGTGACCTCCTCCTTCATGTCTTCTCAGGGACAGACATAGAGTCCTATCCCTGTCCATACATAGGGGTGGTCATGCCTGGATCTCAATATAACCCACAAGTGTTCCACTTTCCTCATTAAAAACTAACATCCATCTATATGATCCTAACCTCTTATCACAACCATCAACAAAGGAAATGCAGGATGCACAAGTTTGGAGTATCCATCCCAAATGTTCACACGGACTATTTGTGCCCGACCTGTGGCAGAGCATTCTGAGCTCATACTGGCCTGATCAGCCACAGTAGGATACACTGAATCTTTACTCAAGCATAGTGATGTCGTTTTGTTCCTCTTCAAGAATGAAGGACAACAACCAACCAACTAACCTCTTATCATTCCATCTCTGCCTATTCTTCAGTTCTCCTAAGTCTATTTTCCATCCTCATTGACCTCCAACCCTTCACCCCCCAGGATTCTCTCAGGCCATTACCATTGCTCTGACTTCACTTCCCTTTCTTTCCAATCCTGACCCCACAGTTAGCCAAGGGACCTAACTCAAATCCCCTGCCCCCTTTTCCTATCACTGCCCATCCTTTGCCAAACCTCAGCCATACATCATCTGCCTTCTCCACTGCTATTTACATGCTATTGAACAGATCTGGAGGAAGTCAATTCATGTCATCCAGCTTCAGCATGACAGTCCTTTGATTCTTCCTAATTGCTTCCCCATCTCACTATAGACAAAAGTTTTTAAACCTTGTCCTCCCTCCTTTCCCAACTCTCCCTTTTCCCTTTCTCTCAGCTGAAGACCTGGCTTCTTCCTATACTGAGAAAGGTTAGGCTGCCAGAGGTAATCTCCCTCTTTTCTCTTTCTCTTAATACTGAAACACCTTAATCTCTCTCTCTCTCTGTCTCTGGCTCTCTCTGTCTCTGTCTCTGTCTCTGTCTCTCTCTCTCTCTCTCTCCCCCTCTCTCTCCCCCCCTCTCTCTGTCTCACACACACACCCCACTCCCTCTTCCTTTCCCTTAGCCTGACAGTTAGCTGGCCTTTCTCCTTGACAAGGCCACCCACTCAATATCTATGTTTGCTCCCATCCTCTCTCTTCTTCTCCAGAACATTGCAACCTCACTCATCCCCTCTTTCTCTTTTCTCTTTACTCTGGCTATCCTTTGGTACCTTCTTGACTGCCTTCAAACATGCCACCCCCCCACCCAAGCTATTGTCCTATACTGTTGTTGTTCAGTCATATATGACTCATCATGACTCCATAAACATTTGTCCATGGAGTTTTCTTGACAAAGATACTGGAGTGGTTTGCCATCCAAATTCTTCTCCAGGGGATCACCTTTTTGTCAGTGATCCATGAGGCAAATATAGGTTAAGTGACTTGCCCGGAGTCACACAGCTAAGAAGTGTCTGAGGCTAGATTTGAACTTGGGTCCTCCTGGCTCCAAGCCCAGTGATCTATCCACTCCACCTTGCCATTTAGCTGTCCTATCTATCTCCTCCCTTTCTTAGCCAAAGTCCAAGAAAAAGCTAACTATGCTCAGCGTCTCTATTTCCCCTGTTCAATCTTGTGATCTGGTTTCTGATGTTATCATCCAACTGAAATTGCTTTCTCCAAAGTTACCAATGATTTCTTAGTTGCCAGATCTAATGGCCTTTTTCTCAATTGTCCTCCTTATTGACTTCTCTGTAGCATTTTACTCTGTTGATCATTGTCTCCTCCTAAGTACATTCGTCTCTCTGGACTTTGATGATACTACTCTCTCCTGGTTTTCCTCTTACCTGTCTTACCTCTCCTGCCAAGTCTCCTATAAGATCATGCCTCTTAACCATGGGTGTTCCTCAAGGCTGTCCTAGGCCCCTTGCTCTTCCTTCTTGACATTTTCTTTCTTGATGATCTCATTAGCTCCCATGGAATTAATCATTCTCTCTATGCCGATGATTTCCAGACCTAAGTATCTAGCCCCTGAGCTTCAGTCCAGCATCACTAATTGCCTCTTGGATATCTCAAATTCAACAGCCTAAAAACATCTCAAATTCAACATGTCTAAAACAGAACTTGTCTTTTACTCAAAACCCTCTCTTCTCCCACACTTCCCTATTTCTGCCAAAAAAAAAAAGCACTACCATTCTTCCAGTCTCTCAGATTCATAAGCTTATATTTATCCTGACTCCTCATTCTCCCTCACCCCATAGGTCCAATCAATTGTCAATCTTGCCATTCTATCTCCACAACATCTCTCAGTCTGAACCCTGTTCTAAACTGACACATCTACCACCTTGGTTCAGACCCTTATGACCTCTCACCCAGATCATTGCAAAGGCTTCCTAATTGTCCTCCCTGCCTCAAGTCTCTCTCCACTCTGGTCCATCCCCTATACCACTACTAATGCTATTTTCTTTAAGTGTAGATCTGGCCATATGCCTCCCCTATTCAATCAGCTCTGGTGCCCTCCCCCATATTGACTCTAAAATCAAATCCAAACTTCTGGGTTTAACTTTTAAAGCTCATTACAACCTGGCTACACATAACCTATCATTCTAGCTTCATTGGATACTACTTCCCCTCACGCACTGTGGAATCCTAACAAACTAGTCTTCTTTCTGTTCCTCACATTCGATGCTCCGTTTCTTTCCTCTGTACTTGGAACACAATCTATCTAGATGGTGCAGTGGATAGAATGCTGGGCCTGGAGTGCTCTTCCAGGAAGGAGGAGACCTGAGTTCAATTCTGATCTCAGACACTTACTAGTTGTGTAACCTTGGGCAAGTCATTTAGCTTGTTTGCCTCAGTTTCTTTACTTGTAAATGGGGATAATAGGAACACCTACCTTACAGGGTTATGAAAATCAAATGAGATAATATTTATGACATGCTTAATACAGCACCCAGCACATGGTAGGCTTTATATAAATATTTACTTCCTCCCTCCTTTGAGCAGGATCTTCTGCATGAAACCTTTCCTGATCTCCTCCACTATTAGTGCCTTCTCTCCCTCACTGCCTTTAACTGCTTTGTGTATATTTTCATTTATTCACTTTATATTCATTCTGCATGTACTTACATATGTTTGCTGCCTCCCCCATTAGACTTCAAGCTTTTTGCAAGTGGGCATTATTTCATTCGTAGTATGTGTATCTCTAGTGCCTAGCACAGACTGGGGGACCAAAAGATCTGTAATTTTGTTTTTTCTGCATAGGTTTTCCCAATATCAATGAGGACTGCCATTCCTCTATAATTTAGAAGACAGCCTTAAAGGGTTACTGTAACTGAGAATTCCATCTCCCTGAGGCCAATCTGGTGATGGGCTTCTCTGATGTCGTATGAGAAAAGCACCAGGCACACAGACTGGAAGCTAAAGATACAGGTAGAAGCAAAAGGAAAGATAGGTCTTGCCCTCAAGAAGCTTACCTTCTAATTAGGGAAGACAACTCATAAAAGACAGTTGAAAAGCAAAGAGGGGGAGGGCAGGAAGAATACCCCCTCAAAGACATGGTGGCAAAGTTGGGCACAGCTGGGAGGGTGATGCCTATTCTCAAAATGGAAGCCATTTGGAAACTTGCCAATGGGAGGAGAAGTCAGCATGGAGGAGGGGTGTTCTAAGGTGAAAGACAGCTGAGTCATGGCAGGGAATTTGTAAATCTGAGTTCAAATCCACCTCCCTCGGCCCTTGTTTCTTCATTTCTTCTAAAAAAAGAGGGCATTGGGCTAGAAGGCCTCTGAGATTGCTTACAACTCTACACCTATGGGACTATGAGGCTGTGGCACACTCTCCCACAAATACACTTAGCATCTGCGGGAAGAGGGCTGAAAATTAAGGTAAAATAGTGGTGAGACAAATGCCCTGGTAGCCTTCTTGCCCTAGAAAATCCCATTTCCACTTCTGCAGCTCCCTCCCGGCCCCTCCAAGAACGGCCCAAGGCAGCCATGCTCATTCCTTCACTCCTCTCCTGGCTCCACCCCCAACAACTTGGACTTCCTTACCATGCCCCCAAAATGGCACTCTCTCCATAACTGGAGCCAGAGGACCCAGGTTCAAATCCCATCTCTGCTACTTACCACCTGTGTGACTTTGGGCAAATCACTTAACCTTTCTGGGACTCTGTTTCCTCCTCTATATAATGAAAGAATTGGTGAAGTGGTTACAACCAGAACAATTTATATAGTAAATAACACTTTTAAAAAATATATTTATTTTGCAAGCACTTATTATCTTTTCCTCCTATTGCTCCCCCAATTAAATAATTTTAAAATGAAAAAGAAAACCTTTATAACAAATGTTATTTTGTAATAACAAACACTGCATTGGCCATGTCTCAAAATGCATGTCTCATTTGGCATTTTAAGTCCATGACTTTTGTGGCAGGAGGGAGGTGGCGTGTTCATCTTCAGTCTTCTGGACTTGTGCTTTATCAAAGAAAAACACCGTAAAGAAAGACGCCTTGGAGAGACTGAATGATGCTCATGAATGACCAACTATGACTCCAGAGGACCTATGGGGAAGCAGGCTACTCATCTCCTGACAGAGGGGTGACGAACCCAAGGTGAAGGATGAAGCATTCATTTTGGGACGCAGCAAGTATGCGGATTTGTTTTGACTATGTTTATTTGTTATCAAAATAATTAATTAGATAGATAAATGGATAAATAAATAGATGAATAATGAATAGTAGAAAGAGATAGGTAGGTAGGTGGATGGATGGATGGATGAATGGATGGATAGGTAGATAGATAGATATAGATAGATAGATAGATAGATAGATAGATAGATAGATAGATAGATAGATAGATAGATGGATAAATGGATAAAAGGGACTGGGGATGTTCTCCAAGTTCTCTTCTAACTCCAGAAATGTGGATCTATGTATGATTCTAGTCTTATCTTGAGATAACATACAAACCACTGCTGGACCTTAATTGAAAACTTTTTCAGCCTGATAGGATGTGTCAGAGTTTAAACCAACATTCTAGGACCCAGAGTCATCTCCACACCATAGTGAGACATCAGAGTAGCACTTTAGCAAAGCATAAAACACTACAGAAATGTTATTATCCTGGCACCATTCCTCTGCTACCCTCCAAAGCCCAAATTATTCAGAAATCCTTGGGTATGGGGTGGGGGTGGAGAATAAGCATTTACTTAGTGTCTACTATGTGTCAAGCACTGTGCTAAGTAGTTTTTTACCAATATTATTTCATTTGATCTTCACTACAGTCTTGTAAGGTAAGTAGTGTTAGTAATACCCATTTTATGCTTAAGGAAACTAAAGCAAGCAGAGGCTAAGTGACTTGCCCAGGGTCACACAGCTAGTAAGTGTCTAAGGCTGGATTTGAACTCAGGTCTTCCTGACTCCAACTCCATAGCTCTATCTACTGAGCCACCTCCCTCACTTTGGGGGACACTTGAACGAAGGCAGACCTACAAGGCCTACGGGTCACAGAATTCCATGGCCAGAGGCTTAAAGAATCATCCTCAGCACTGTCTCCAGGAGGCTGCAAGAACCAAGCCTTAAAAATGGGAAAAAAACATGGCTTGACTTTTACCTACTAGAAGAGACTCAATCTGACTGGGGGATGTCCTCGTCCTACTCTGTCCTCTCTGTGAAGGTGACGGATGGACGAAGACCACTTAACATCTGTCACAGGGCTACCACTGCCTCCTGGCAAAGCACTCACAAGGAATGTACTGGAACTTTTTACAAAAGTCTTGTATTTCCTATTAGACTGGCACTCCCTGGCTAGTAAGGATTCCTGTTCTTTTGTTTAATTTTTATTGATGTCTTTTGTGTTTCTGTCACTCAATTCCCCACTATAACTCTCTCCTCTTCCCCACACAGAAAACCATCCATTCTAACAAAAAAAATTAAAAAGAGAACAATCGCAAAAGGCGGTTGGATATACTTAACCAACATACCAATTGGGTCCCATCATACATTTATTTAGCCTGTGTCCCCAGCTTTGGCAAAGAAGGGTGATCTGTTGCTCCAGTCTCTTCCTCCGGCTAAATTTGCTCGTTGCAATTACACATTGTTGCTCTTTCCAGATACCTTGTTGTACTCCTGGCTACATTTTCTTCCTGATTTACTTGGCAACAATCTATAGAAGCTCTGCCCATGACTCCCTGAATTCTTCATACTCATGGTTCCTGACAACAAAATAATATTCTGTCATCCTTGTGCTCTACCTCGTTTTATCGTTCTCCTACCAATGGACATCTACTTTGTTTCCGGTTCTTTGTTACTACTAAAAGTGCTACTATAAATAAATATTTTGGTTTGTATTGGAAGTTCCTTTCTGTTTTTGACCTACATATGCCTAGGAGTGGGATCTCAAGGTCAAAGGGCATGGATACTTTCATCACCTTGTTAGGATAATTCCAAATCATTTTCTAGAATGGTTGAACCAATTCCCAGCTCCACCAACAGGGCACTAGTGGACTTATCTTTCCACAGCTCCTCCAAAATGGACTCTTCCCATCTTACATCATCTCTGCCATTTTCCCGGGTGAAACTTCAGATAGGTTTTGACTGGCACCTTTCTTATCATTGGTGGGGATTCCTGTCTTACACATCATTTCCTCTCACTCTGTGATCCAATCTGGACTACTTCTTTCCTCATGTATTCCATACCATCTCCTAATACCATGCTTTTGTCCAGGTTATCCCATGGGATATCCTAGGACATGGCTAGAATGCTCTCGCTCCTCATCTTGGCTTTATAGTACCCCAACCTTTATTCAAAGGTGCCACATCCTCCATGAATCCTTGCCCGATCACCGAGTTGTTACTGCTTCCTTCCCCCACGTCAACAAAAAATTCTTTATGTTGACTCCATATATATTTTGAACATACTTATTTGTGCACACATTCTAACCTTCTCCCCTAGTAGAATGCAAGCTCGTTTTTGTATCCCTATCACGTGGTAGCTTTGTATTCCCATCGCCTGGAATAAGGTCGATTAATTGTTACTAAATCGTCAAACTAAATTGGGGAGTTCATCCCCAGCACTCCTACTCAATCAATCAATAGGCAGAGGCAGCTGGTGGCACAATAGATTGACCCGAAGTCAGGATTCAGCCTTAGACACTGGCTGTGTGACCTTGTCTGCCTCAGTTTCCTCAACTGTGAAGTGGGGATAATAAGAGTACCTATACCTCCTGGGGTTGTTTGAGAAGATCAAATGGGATAATATTGTAAAGCAGCTTAGAACTATATAAATGCTTATTTCCTTCCTTCCTTCCTTCCTTCCTTCCTTCCTTCCTTCCTTCCTTCTTTCCTTCCTTCCTTCCTTCACTAATCCTCATTTTTTATACAGCAGTACTTTACGATGACAAAGCCTAATATCTGACCTTACCTCATTTGATATTTACCTGTGAGGACGGATGTGCAAATATTATGACACTCATTTTACAAGGAAGGAGAAGGGAAAGGAACAAGCATTTACATAGCACCTACTAGTGCCAGGAAATATGCCAAGCCCTTCTACAAATATTATCTCATTTGATTCTATCTCAACAACCCTGGTACGGAGACGTTATTATTAGTGCCAATTGCAATTGACAAAACAGGTTAAATGACTTGCCCAGGGGTCACACACCTAGTAGGTGTCTAAGGCTGGATTTGAACTCAGGACTGACATCCTGACTCCAGAACCAGTGCTCTACAGATGAGACAACTGAGACTTGCGGAATGGGTTCCTTGAGAGGAGGGGTTATGTCATTTTTCCTGATTTTTTTTTTTTGCTTGTTTCCAGGCCTGCCCAGGACCTTGCACAGAGTAGACATTTAACATTTGCTAAATAGAATAAATTGCTCACAGACACATAGCATCAGATCTAGCCCTCTAATATAGATCTCTGACCTCCCACCTAGGCCATGCCTGCGGATTGATTGGAACACATGATACGATCAGTCTGCCACGAGCTGTGAGTGTTGTGTGTCCCACTATTCACATCATCTGCACGGAGTTCTAACGGCGGGGGGGGGGGTGCTTGGAGGTTTCCCCACATGACCAGCTTATGGAATGTCAGGGCAAACCGGAATGTACACCTGGCACCTTTGCCTGGTACCAACTGGCAGAGCATAACAGGGATGTACGTGTGACCTAGATTGGTACCAATTTGGGATGCAAAGAGGTTTTATGATGCCCTGAGCAGAGAAGCATTTGGCATCGCCTCCTGTGCTACACAGAACATACATATAAAGTCCTGCTCTACCCTCCCACCCCCCCACCCCCCACCAAGACATTCACGTAATATAAGAAGCTGCTGGGGAATACTCTAAATAGCAAAATGGAAAGAATATTGGATTTGAAGTGAGAAGATCTGGGTTCAAATCTCAGCTCTGATACCTACTACCTATGTGATGTTAGGCAGGGTCACTTAGCCTCCTGAACCACATTCTCTTCATCTGCCCCTCCTAAAATGAGATGGCCTCTGTGGTCCTTTCCTTTCTAGCTCTAGAGCTAAGATCATGTGATCCCACGACCAGATGGCCTTTGAGGTCCATATGGGCTCTAAATCTATGATTCTCAGATAAAGGAAGTAGGTTGAAGGTACAGCTTGAAGAACTAGGGTTAGATATCAGGAAGGATTAATAGAGTTCCTAGGTTCTGGAGTCGGTTAGTGACCTTAGAGATGACTTAGATCAAAGTTCCTCATTTCATAGAGAACTGTAGCCCAGAAAGGCTTGGTTAAGTGACTTATTCAAAATCACTCAGAGAGCACATAGGAAAGCCAAAATTCAAACTCATGTCTCCCAAATCCAAATGCAGTATTCTTTTGAGGAAAGCAATTAAAAAACACCTGAAAGGCGGTGGAGGGAGTGGAAAGGGTAGGGGGACAGCAAAAAAGTCCTGAGAATCCCCGTCCCACCTGAACTCTGCCTATTTGGGGTGGAACAAGAGTTGTCTATATCTGAGTAGGGGAATGGATATAGTGTTTATTCTAGGGCCCTTAATTGTCAAACATATAGAAGAGGTCGAGGTTTTCCAGGGATGAAATGTAATACCCTCTGCACTTGTGCTGGCCTGTTTTGGGTGTTCAGATGGCAGGCTGCAGGGGTCACCCTGCCTGGGACAACAGAGCTGAGCAAGAGGAAGCCAAAGGTATCCCTCTAAGGCAGGTGAGTCATCCTGCTCTGCACCCCCCCCCCCCAACACACACACCCTGGCCAAGAAAGAGGCCTTTGTCCCAGGCCATATAACGCAGAGGGGGAGGGGAGAAGGTTACAGGTAGAGAAACATCAAAGCATCCGATTCCCCCTTTCCCTCCTGCATATCAGTCTCCCCTCTCCCCCTGGTCCAGTCTATGCTACAATGAGGCATCCTGAAACGAGGATCCTAGGTGTTCTGACCCTACACACCTCCACCTGCCCAGTAGAACAGTAAGCTGGACAGGTGGGTCATTGCCAGGTCTTTGACTACCAGAGGTCAGAACCAGTGTAAGGGCTTATAGGTTGTTTTCAGATTAGGCTGCCACAATGAGGATCATACATACATAGAATGGAAGAAACTGAGGCCCTATGGACAGGGAGCTTGTATTCCTGGCCCTCAGCACCCCTGTCTGCCCAGTAAGTGGGGGTAGGGGGTGGAGTAGGAGGTGTGGGCAGAAACCACACAGGGCTCAAGTTTCCTCTGTCAGCCAGAAGGGGCAGGAGGAGAGGAGGGCCGAGGGAGAAAGGGGAGCTTGGGAGGAGGGACAGATAACCCACAGCCTGGGGGTTTGGAGAGGAGGTTTCAGCGGCCTTGGGATCCTCTGGCTTACCGCCTGAGCCCCTGAACCCAGCCCTTGGATATGCTTCGAGAAACGGATCTCCACCTCTCCTCCCAGTGACATCAGTGGGGTCTGCCCCATCTCTCTACCTTCTCAGAGACAGAAATACCAAGAGAGACATCTCTCCTCCCTCTCTCCACTGCCTGGACACTGCCACAGGTAAGAGACTGAAAGGGGGATTTTGATGTGGAAATTAGGGCAAGAAGAATTCTTAACTGTCCAGGAGACCCTCTCCCTATTCCAAGTCCTGGAATCGGATCTTTGGGTCAGGAATCGGGTCTTTGGAAAGGCAAATGGTTGTAGGTTACACACTTGGAGATCCTCACATGACAGAGTACACAAAGACAGATGTGTCAAGAAATAGAAATTAGGATGGATTATTTGAGGGATTGGCCAAAAGGTTTTGGAAAGGTCTGAGGGAAACAAGGGTGGAAGAAACTGGGGAATAACTGGGCAAAACCAGGAATAATGATGTCCTCACAACCTACTAGGTACATTGAAGAATTGAGAGACCTCCTTCTCCTCCCACTCATCTATCCATCCATATATATAATATACGTATACGTATACATATACATACACACAAACACACACACACACACACACACATACATACATACATACATAGTCACATCACTCTACTGCCCCAACCCAAGGTTCCTAATAGGTTAAATTTGGATGTTGTATGTGTGGCAGAGGAAGGTATATGGAAGAAGTGTCAAGGCAGAGGATGAGTCCACTAGGATGTCTGCTTCTCTGCCTCAGTTTATTTTTTGTCCCTTTGGAAAGATGGAGAAAAGTAGATTCAGAATTAGAATGAAGAATGAAAGGAGAAAGAAGAAAGCCATTTCTTTCAGAGAGAAGCCTGGCTTGGGGTCAGAGAGACTAGATTGAGGAAAAGTGAGTATTATGGAGAGCAAGGGGCTTCCTTCCTGACCCTATCTTCTCACTGCTTCCCCAAGGAACAACCAGGGTGGAAGCTGGAGAGGACACTGGCTGGATAGCATTCTGTTGTCATCCCCCCACCACCTTCCCCAGCTATACTTACATTCCCCCTACACACACACACTACAGTTACTGAAGCCCCCAAAGAACAGAGTGCTGTCCTGATCAACAAATTCTTCCTTTCTAGCTCTTTCTCTCAGGGTTGGTCCTGTTTTCTCTCCTTTCTTTCTTCTGTCTCCTTTTCTCTCCAGTTTTAGCCAACTTTTCTTGACCACCACCACCACCAGAGGTAAGCTTGCCTCCTGATAGGTACAAAAAGAGGGTCAAGAATAGAGACCTTGAAACCAGGGTCCACATGCCAGGAAGCCCAGAACTCGGGATTACTTGGGTTCTAGGGCAGAGTGGAAACTCTGAGAAGCAGGATTTGGGGGTTTCTCCCTCCTTTCCTCATCACCTCCATTTCTCAGGTCTTAGTGCTCTTTGATCCCAATTCTCTATTCCTCATCTCTTCATAGCGCTCCAAGATCTTTCTGTAGGTGCTTAGAGAATGTTCAGAGCAGAAGAACTCAGAAGAGTGGGAGGAGGGCGGGTATAGTCTGACGGGAAAGATATTTCTATGCTTAGAAATCTCTGCATTCTGCTGGGTATATTAAACTTCTGTTTGTATGGACTAAGAAACAGACCATTCAACATGGAGGTGGGAGGATGGAAAAAATGGCCCTAGACAGGAGCTGTATGTGCTATTGAATAACCACCTGGAAAATGACAGAGACAGGGAGATTTCCCTCAGAAGTCCTCACTCAAGTGAAAGTCACTAAGAAATCAACTTAAATGCATTTGTATGGAATTAATTTTATGTCATAGACACAGATATCTCCCAGTGTCTTCCCACTAATCCTTGGCCCTCTCCCCCAGGGTACCCTACACCCTTTTTCCTCAGAGTGATCTTTTTCACCATCTATCCACTCCTTTTTTTCTACCCATTCTGCTGGGTCTCAACCAGCTGTTTCCCAAAATAGGGAACCCTAAGGGCCAATGAGGACAAAGATAGTTTTGAGGGAGTGCCTGACCATCACTAGGTTAGGGGGGACAGAACATTCCCCATTCCCCACCCCTTGACACAAATCCCTTCATTTCCCCTTACAGAGATGAGGTAGAATCAATCCAGATATACATTCCTACTTTCCTGAGGAGTGGGGGAGACAGAAAAAAGGAAAACTCAGGAAAAAAGGCCAAAAGGGAACAGATTCTAAGGCCAAGGGAGAGAGAAAAACCATAAAATTATAGATCTTGGGTCTCCAACGGACCTTAAGACATCATGCCTTTCTACACGTAGGGCACTATCTGCATTTAAATATGAGGCAACAGAGAGTCAGAGGGTTTCAGTGACATGCCCAAGCTCCTATGGGCAGTTACTGGTAGAGAGGAAAGCAGATCCTAGGTCTTCTGCCTGATGACACCCTGAAGGGGGTGAAGGCAGAAGCCCCTTCCAAGAGAAAGCGAGGGAGGGAGAGAAAAAGAGAAGTAGTCAGAGTTGGCTTGGGGATAGGTTAAGGGAAAGAGGGGGCAAATCTATGAAGTAAAAGCCATTCCCCCACCCCTCCCTTAAAGAGACTCAGGAGTGACTGTTCTTCATTCACTTTGCTTTTACACAATTTCCGGCCAGAACCCGAAGTAGGGGGCCAGAGGTTGGGGGTTCCGGTGTCGAAATGGCCTCAGAACAGAACACAAACACCCCACCCACTCAGCCTCGGGACACATGGAAATTCATCCTATCACTACACCCTGCCTGAATCCAAGTAGACATTTCTTCAGGGTTGGGCCTACGCATACTGTGGCCTGGTTGGGGGAGATTGGGAGGGAGGCAATGAATGATATTGAGATAGGTACTTGGAGGAGAGCACTGAGGGTAGGGAATCAGGGGAGGAAAAGAACACTGGATGGGGAGTCATGGGGTCCGTTTTCAAGTCCCAGATCTGTTCATTGTTAACTGTGTGAGCTTGGGCAAGTCTAAGCTCTCTCTAGTCATTAGCTTCCACCATATAACAGGAGAGGGTTGGACCAGATGACATATCTAAGGCCCCTTCTGATAGAAATCTACTATTCCATGATTCAAGGAATGGGGAACACTAGAAGAGAGGAACATGAGTAGAGAAGTCAATGGGGGAAGAAGGTAAGGGCCATTGGAATGATCCTTATGTTTGTGGGCATTACTATTAATAATATTACAAATAATTCTCCTACTTTTATTAATATCACTAATAAACCTTAACAATACCTTATGCATATATAAGCTCCTTTTCTGGTTCTCACTAAGTTGGGTTATTGATACTACTCTTTGAGTTTATGTGCCTAATTAAAGGGTGGAGTCTAGGTTAACTAATCATGGTTGATTAGGAATGTCAGCTTCTAAGGCCATACATTCTGTCTTCAGGACCCATTGAGGGTTTCTCCTATGCTAAAGGATAGCTAAAAAGAGTGAGTTTGCCCTCCATTCTTCTTGCTGCCACCTAGGTCTCTGACTATAAACTGGAGGAGATCTCTAACTCTAAACTATGAAGAGATCCCTCTTGATGTCTCCTTCAAACCTCTTCTGCTCAAGTTTCTTCTTGTTTCTTATTGCTTGAGTCTAGGGAGAGCCCAATGAAGGTGATGGGTGGCTGTCTTGACAGCTTTTAGAGTTTAGGACAACTTTCTTCCTCCCACCTACTCCCAACTCCTCAAATTTCCTCATGTTGTCCTACCTCTCCCATCAGAGAAAGAATGAGGAGAAAAGGGATATGGGCTGGAGAGAAGAGGGCTGAGTTGGCTAGAGGAAAGCAGACTGGGCACGGTGATAAGGGTAATGATCCCCATGTCTCCAAAAAGGCTCCTAATGGATGAAGCAATTGGAAATACCATAGGGAAGAATGTATTGAGGGTAAATAGTAAGAGGAAATTCTGAATAAGCAGAGCTGGGAAATGAAAGAATGAAGAAGGAAAACTGGAAGTAGCTTTGCTTCAAAAAGATCTCAATTTAAAAAGAAAGCTGTGTGGGTTGGGGAATGGATAAAATAACCCCTTTGGGACCACAGGCATAGAGGTTATGCCTAGAAACCCTATCTTCCTTTCCTACTCTGCTCTTTGCCCTAAGCCCGATAACCTCTTATCTTCCCCAGCCAGGAGGAGCCTAGGGTGGGGAAATAGGAGAGGGTAAGTCTATTATCAAGGACCAGGCCTGGGGTTGAGGTGGTTGATTCTCTCCATGTCACTGCCCCTTCAGGATCTCAAGGTTCTTACATGTCTTAGGAAGAAAAAAGGTTAATATCCAGGAAATGAGAGGCGAAATGCGGGAGAGAAATAGATTCCTGATGTTGCCCCACAGAATAAAACCCTGGAGTCCTGACTCCCTTCCCTAACTGTGGATGTGGTTTTGGGGTATGAGGAGGAATGAAATAGAGAAGGTCTTTACTCTAGGGAAGGTCAAGGACCTGCTACTGCCTCTCCAAAGACAAAATTTGTTTTAACAAGAAGGTGGATTCTGTGTTACTAAGGACTTCAAAGCTCATAAAACTAGGTGGTCGAGTGAGGGAAACAGGAGCCTTTTTCTCCCAGGGGATCTCTCAGAAGTCAAAGAGAGTTGGTAGGGGGTGAGTTGCCCCTTCCCACACAAGCTGATGGACGGACAGGATGCACTGTGGTAGGTGAGATCCTCACCCTCTCTCTTCATCATTTCAGGTTGCTTGGGTGACCTCAGCCTGGGGGGAGCCCTCCCTGGCTCCTGGCCTGGTAGGATGCCCCCGTGTCCTCCACAGCAGAGCAGGAACCGGGCTACGCTGCTTGCTGCCCCAGAGCTGGGAGAGATGGAGCTGACCTGGCAGGAAATTATGTCTATCACAGAGCTGCAGGTGAGAAGGGGAAGGCCAGCCAGCCTGGGCAGCAGGAGTGGCCAGGGGTCTGAGGAGAAGGGCCAGGAAATGCAGGCCCTTAGGAGGGTGTGGTTGCAAGAGTAGGCCTGAATGGGAGATCAGGTAAAAATCAGACAGGCCCAGGTCAGGAGGTAGGGGGGGCAGGGCTTTGGGCTGGGTAAACAAGGGAGGAGGTACTAAAGAGGCGTGGGGACAGAAAGGGGGGAGCTGTTGGTGATGAGGGAAACACAGGCTCTCCACTGCTTACTCCCATCTCCCTTTTCTTGCTTGCTCACCTCCTTTCCCCTTCTTCCTTCTCCTCCCCGTCACCCCTACCCCCTACTTTTCTGTTCCCCTATTTAATGCCCCTCCCCATACCTCTTTATTTCTTATATCTTCTCACCTCCTTACCCCCCCCTTAGTTTCCCCTTACCCCTCTTCTCACCGGTGCCCCTCCCCCCAGGTAACAGAGTCTGGGGCCTTGGAGGGCAGACGATGCAGGGGTCCCCTCCTCCTGCTGGTCAGACAAAGGGGTATCTGTTGAACAGAACAATGACTTCTTTGTCCCTAGTTGGGTAGGGATCTGGGGTGGCCGCTGGCCATGGGCTGGGGGCAGTTTTCATAGCAGGCTGACTGCATCCCTGCTTGGACTGGCTGGCAGATGGGAGAGAGACAGATGGAAGCAAGGGCAGGAAGAAAATGCTCCAATCCTCCAGAGTCTTGGATTGCCCCAGGGCTTTTCACCTCCAATTCTTTGCCTCCTTCTGACTCTTCTCATCTCCCACCCCCCAGTATTATCCTTTTCCCCAGTTCTGGCCTCCTCCTCCCCTCTTCCCCAATATATCCCACTCTTCTATATGCCCCATTCTTTCACCCTTCTCCTTCTAGCTCACCAATGCCTCCTCCCAACCCACCCCCATCTCCCTAAATTCTAGGTTTCTAAACCCGGATGATAATCCAACCCTAAAAGGCCCTGCCTCGCTCACTGCTCGGTATCTTACAAAAATAGCTGCATTATAAGATCCAGGGGTCCCTCATGGGATCACAAGAGCTTCCTTTGTTGTTGCTACTCTACCTCAGACCACCTCCACCAGACTGCTTTCCCCTCAGCAATTGTCCTAGCCAGTTGGCAGAATTGTCCTAAAAGAATCTGACCATAGGGGCAGCTAGGTGGTGCAGCGAGTAGAGCACCAGCCCTGGAGTCAGGAGGACCTGAGTTCAAAGCTGGATTCATTCAGACACTTGACACACTTACTAGTTGTGTGACCTTGCGCAAGTCATTTAACCCCAATTGCCCTGCCTTCCCCCTTCAAAAATACAAAAAAAAAGAGAATCTGACCATAGAAGGATAGATTGGATTCCATCCCCATCTCTACACCGAAAGATCCATAGGATTATAGGATCATAGATCTAGACTTGGAAAAGACCTCTAGTCCAACCTACAGACGAGGAAACTGAAACCCAGGGAGGTTGACTTGACCAAGGCCACACAAGTAGGTATGTTCTGAAACTAGGTCTTCTGATTCCAGAGACAGTGCTCTTTGGATCCTAACGTACCATTCTACTTCCATCTTAGAACAAGGAGGATCTCTTTTAAATCTTAAAACCTTCCCCCAAAAGATTCCACAAACTGGATGTTTTGGGTGATCCTTCCTTTGATGCTAAACTCAGTTTTTCCAGCAATAATAATAACATAGCTAGCATTTATTTAAACAGTGCATTTAGGTTTGCAAAGCGCTGTACAAATATTATCTTGGTTCATCCTCACGATAACCCTGGAAGACACGTGCTAATATTATCCCCATTTTACAGATGAGAAAACTAAGAAGTGACTTGCTCAGGGTCACGCAGCAAGTAAGTGTCCAGGGTCAGATAGGAACTCAGGTCTTCCAGACCCAGTGCTCAATTCACTGCGCCACCTAGCTGCCTCTTTATTTGCATTTTTGTTTAATGGTCCAGGGATCCTTCTGACCTTTTATTGGTGTCAAGGGCCCTTTTGGCAGTGTGGTGAAGCCTGTGAAAACTTCCTCAGAATCATGTTTTTAAATACATAAAATATCTATAGCATTTCAAAGGAAATCAATTATAATGAAATAAATTTATACAAATTTTTATTAAAAAAGAAGTTCCTGGTTACCAAGAGCCCCAGCTTTATTTACTCAGAGCTCAGCGAATAGGTTATATTTTCTGTCTCGTCTTATGTGCTATCTACTCCCTCAAACCTCTTGCCTTTAGACTTTATCATTTCAGATCCTTCAATCAGTCCTTCAGTCAACAAATATTTATGAAGCATTTACTATTTGCCAGGCATTGTGCTAAATGCTGGAGAGACAAAAAAAAATTCTAAAAAATCAGTCCCTGCCCTCAAGGAGCTCACAGTCTAATGGAAGAGACAACATGCAAATAACCATGCAGAGACAAGATACATGCAAGATAAATTGGAGATAATCACATAGGTCAGGCACCAACATTTAGGAGGGTCAGGAAAGGCTTTTTGTTGGTGGAATTTTAACTGGTCTTGAAGAAGGCATGAATAGCCTCAATTTTTTCAGTGAAATTCGAGATAAGATTTGATTCAATTTGATTCAATTCGATTAGATTAGATTAGATTAGAGAGCCACAGGAGGTTTGAGGAGGGATAAAAAGATTTAGATTTAGAAAAATCAGGATAGGGAATCAGTTTAAGGAAGTGTGATAAGATTGCCTTGCCACAGTGAGAGCCCAGTTGAGATTATGTAACATAAATTTGTAGTGGACCCAGTCAGAACAGTTTCATGATTTTCTCCAGCTTTGTTCAGTAGCACATGGGTAGGAGTGAAGGCCATGGAGGGTGAGAGTAATCCACGGCTGAGGTTTGGCAGGGCAAGATGGACAATAATAGGAGTCTTTAGAGAAGAAGATGGTCTAGGGTCTTCAAAGGGTCAAGATGAGGAAGGGAGGAGAGTGTAGCCTGTGCAAGGGTAATGGTCTGAGAAAAAACAGAGGGGTGGACAGTTTGGAAATGTTGATGAGCACAAAGAACTGTATTAAGGGTTGTGAGGCAGATGTAGAAGGGGAATGAAAACAGATTAGGAAAAGATGAGGGAATTTCAGAGTTTCCTCCCACTTCCTGTTCTCATCTCTCATCTTCCTAACTTCTGTTTCTCCCTCATCTCTTCCTCTCCTGCACCCATGTTCCCTGACCTTTCTATGGGCTGGAAGGAATATGTATGGGGGTGGAGGTGGGAGTACATAGATATCCACGGAGAGCTTAACTTGTGGTGCTGGACTCCAGCTTCCAGGAAGAAAATATGGGCCTCGATATGATCTCTATCCCATCCTGCCCTACTCCCTAGACCCCATGTTTCCTCCCAGAAACATACTGATCAGTAGTGGGTAAAATATCCCACAAGGGTGCTACTTCCTTTCTGTGGACTGCCAGTGCTTATAGGAAGCCTTTCCTGCCCAACTCCCTAGAGAAGTGCATGGATGTGTGTTCTGGGCAGGCTAGCAAGCTTGACTATTATGTAGCAGGGGGTGAGGTTGGGTGTAAGGCTTGGGAAGCCCAAATGTGGAGAAACCAGAGCTAAGCCCAGAGAGAAGGAAATGGGGACTGATTATAGGTTATGTTGGCTGAGGGCTGAGTAGGGCTAAGAAAACGAATAGGGACTGAATGTGGGCAAAAGGACACTGTGGGATTGGGGATAAGTATAGGGAAGGGAGGTTACATGTAAGAGACGGGGGCTGAATATAGATGGTGAAGGGCTGAACATAGCAGAATAGAGGTTGAGTGTGGTGGGGATGTGTAGGGGGATGCTGAATGGAATGGGAAACTGGGTGTAATAAATGGGGAAATGAGTGTGGGGAATATGAAGATGAGTAGAATGGGGGTAGGGATGAGCATAAAGGAATGGTAAGGGGTGCTGGAAATGGGCATTCTTGGGAAAACTCAAGCCTAGATAGCCAAGGCTTCTTTCACAATCAACTGACCTGTCTTTCCTTCCACAGGGCCTTGATATCCAAAATGAGCCAACCTTTGAGTCACCAGTGCCATATTCTGGGCCTGCACCTCCTTCTGCTTATGGACCTTGCCCAATTCTCCCTGACACTGGCAACCACCTCACCTCACCTTATGAGGGTCTCTACCAGGACTTCCCCCCACCCTCAGCCCTGGTTCCGGACTCTCCCTATGCATATGGAAGCCTGGCCCTTCCTGTTTCCAAGCCCATGACCCTCTCAGGACTTCTTGGTGAACCCCTTCCCAAGTCCCTATCCCTGCTGGACATGGGGCTGCCTGTGGGACCCACCAAACCTCAAGAAGATCCTGAATCTGACTCTGGTTTATCCCTCAACTACAGTGATGCAGAATCCCTAGAGATGGAGGGAGTAGAGGCTGGGAGACAGAGAGGGGAATATGTGGAGATGTTCCCAGTGGAGCACCCCTATCCACTCATGCCTAACTCTCTAGTCCATTCCAACTATGCTCTGCCACCTCCTGAGACTCACTTGACTTTTGAACCCACAATGTGCCCTGGAAGGGCCAAACCCTCAGGGCGAGGAGAGTCAGGAAGCAGGGATGAACGCAGGGCTCTGGCCATGAAGATCCCCTTCCCCACTGACAAAATTGTCAACTTACCTGTGGATGACTTTAATGAGTTGGTAGCTAGGTATCCACTGAGTGAAAGCCAGCTGGCCTTAGTCCGGGATATCCGCCGGCGGGGCAAGAACAAGGTGGCTGCCCAGAACTGTCGAAAAAGGAAGCTGGAGACCATTGTGCAGTTAGAAAGAGAATTGGAGAGGTTGGGCAATGAGCGGGAACGGCTACTCAGGGCCCGAGGGGAGGCCAACCGGACCCTGGGGGCCATGCGCCAGCAGCTGGCAGAGCTGTACCGAGATGTCTTCCGGAGGCTGCGTGATGAAGCTGGAAATGGTTACTCCCCAGAAGAATATGCCTTGCAACAGGCTGCTGATGGTGCCATTTTCTTGGTGCCCAGGGGAGTCAAGATGGAGACATCAGACTGAATGGGGGGGGAGAGGGGAGAAATTAGGAGGGAAAAGAAATCGGAGGTAGTAAAGTGTGCATTTCCTTCTTCCCCTAGCCTTGCCCTTCTAAGAAAGATGCTACTCAAACACAGCCCTTCAGGGCAGAGGCTGGAGAATTGAATTGATTTGCAGGGTTCAGGAAGAAAGGCATCTCTGGGGAAGTGAAGGGTAGGGGTACAACTAGGAATGGCATTGCGGTAACTTCAGGAGAGCCTGGTTTAAAGTACATGGGAGGCCTGGAAGCTATCTGCTGTATACCTAATAGACCCCTCCCTTCAATTCCCCAGAGAGGCCCCTCCACCTCCAAGGACTCAAATTAAGCTTTGAAAGATAAAGCATGATACAAAAAACTTTCTTTGGTCTTCTTTCACTTGTATAATTTGGTCAGTGCTGGGCATCGACAGGGCCTGCTCATAATCCAGAGCAGGAAGGATGGGGGTGTGAGAAAGTGGTTAGGAGATGAATGAAGAAGATACTGGTTGGATCCTGAAAAATAAGTCTTGTATTCCCCAGTTACAGATGGAAGAAAATAGTAGGTTCTGGAGGTTTGATGCCTAGCAGTTGTGATCTCTGCCCCTTCCAGACCAGGAAACCCTGTTGGTACAGGGGACTGGAGTTAGTATACTTTCTCCATCTCGCTACTTCCCAGGAACATTCCCCTCTAGAGGACAGATGATTTTTCCAAAGCTTGGGGTCAGAGAGTGGGGGGGTCAGGGAGTAGGAAGGCAAGGCACTAATATATCCTATCCTTCCCTATCTATGAAAGTCCATCAGTTTGTATTCTAATGAGACCAGCCCAGGGCCTAGCTGTAACAGAGAGGCCAAACAGATCTAATAGGCAAGTTTTAAGAGGGCCCCACCACTACCACTGATCCTTACTGAAAAAGGTGTGATAAAATTCCCATCACTTTATAATGAACTTGCTAAATCTGTCTGGCCTAGATCAAATGATCATGTTCCTTGAATTCATATACTACTTGACTCTCTTGTACAAATTAACTCAGAATTTCAGGAGAGAAAGCTAGCCTAGGAATATGCCTTGGTTCCAAAGATATAGGCCAGCCCATTGTGCTGTTTATAATCGACAACTGCACACAAACATGAGGTAGAGGAAGACTAGCAAAATGAGACAATAAAAAGACTTGGTGCCCCCGAAAGGATCTCACACTGCCAAAATGAACTCTACGAAAAAAAAAAAAGAAAAAGAAAAAAGCTGGTGGGTGTTGAGGGTAGAACAGAAGAGACTAGCAATGTCATTAAGGAGAATGGAGAACCTGTTACATGAAGTAGAGGTGTTGAGCTTGAAGGGAGTGTAGAAGGGGGAATAAAATAGTTAATTCAAAGTAATTCAAGTGTGCACTCCCATTTCCAAAGGGAGGTTTTGAATTGGAGCAAGAGAGAGCAATTAGACAAAAGGTTCTATACCCTGAACAGGACAGATGAAGATTGAGTTGTTTAAAAAAAAAAAAAAAAACACTAGATTGATAACAAGTCTGGAAAGCAGAGGTTGGAGGCAGACCAATTACATCATCTTGAAATCTCACCTTCCCTCTCCTCCATCCTAAAAAAGTCACCATCTCTAACCAACATGTTCCAGGGTTTGTCATTACATTCAAGAAATTTTAGTTCTCCCCTAAATCCATCATGTTGCAACCCTAGCCTATTTTCTTTTTAAAGCATTGGTTCAGACAGCTAGATAACTACAAGTGCTCCATTCCCTCCATTGAAAGGCAGTTTAGAACTATTTGGGTCGCCACCATTCCACTGGTGCCTTCAGATCTGATTTATGAAGCTGCTGCACCGTGGGGGGTCTTTATTGTCTAGCATTACTTCCTGATTTCATTCTTTTAAAAAGCTAGTCATTCATCAGACTAGGAACTGGACCAGTGATCTTATTAGTATAGGGAACTCCAAAAGAAGGAAATCATTTACCCGGCTTGAAGACCACGTACAAGATTTCATTAATAGCTAACATTCAACTAGCACTATGCCATAGTTAGCAATGGTTCATATTTATATGGTGCTACAGGCCAGGCACTGTGCTTTACATCTTGTCTCATGTGGTCCTAGGTGGGAGATGTTATTATCCTCATTTTACTGATGGGGAAACTGAGGCAGAGGTTGTGACTTGCCCAGGGTCAGCATCTGAGGACATGGGTTCTTCCAGCCTCCAGGCCCAGAGCCCTATCCATGGTGCCACCTCGCTGCCCCCTAGGTAGCATAGGTAGGACCTGGGTTCAGACCTTGATAGGGGTTCTTAGCCTGGGATGCCATATAGATGGAAAAAAATTTCATCTTTATCTCAACGTAAATTAGTCCATTATAATCCCACTGAGAACATGTCCATGGTGCAAAAAAGAAAAAAAGTTAAGCTAGTAAACAATCTAAGGACTTCTCTGGACCTGTCTATGCCAGGGACTCCTTTCTTTGTAGATAGACCAAATGGAGACACAATGTACACTCGATGCACAAATCAAACCACATGTGCTACATTGTAAACCCAGGGGGTTGAGGTAGGGAGGGCTGTTAGGCGAATAGGAAAACGGAAGAAGCAGTATTTCTCATTTGAGATTTAAAGCATTATTCTACTAGGTGAGGTGGGGAAGCTATTCAAATGCACAGTAAACCGTGAGCAAAAGTAGTGTATTTTGAGGTTGGTAAGCAGATAATGGCTGCTGAGAAGGCTTTGAAAGCTAAGCCTAGTGGAAGATGGCTAAGATGAGTGAAAAAGCGAGACACTGGGTGAGGTGTTCACAGTGACTGTAGAATGGGTGTCAATACTTGCACCACCTAGCTCTGGGCTGATTCTAACAATTCGCAAACCCCATGACTCTATCCTTTTGTCCAGTTGGCTTAACAGCAAAGCGAGGAATAGTATTTACAAGCTAGGTTAACTAATTTATCATATAGCATTAGGTGAGAAGTCTATCAGGAGACCTGAGCATTATCAACACACCTTCAAATCTCTAGGCTCCAATTATTGAAAAAAAACAAGACGAATCTCCTCTTCGGGCTCTTGCTACTGCTTTTCTATTCTTGCTATTCCCTACCTCAAGATGTACCAGGGAAAGAAAGCAGATATTTCACAGCCTAGACAGACTCCAATTCTATTTACTTGGTTATCTCCTATATTATCAGGATCATGTTTTATAGTCAGATGTCATTGTTCACCTTACATCACTAAGCTAAGGGCCAGTGGGAGCTCGAAGTCACAACCTCAAATACAGTTGTAATTATCAAACACCTCCAGGAGTGCAGGGGCAGGAGGTATACCAATTTTAAAACTACTCTTCTAGCTCAATAGCCAATATATTTAGGTTTGAGATTTGTGCTCAGGTGCCAGGGAACTGCAGCTCAATATATACTCGTATGGAGCAAGACCAAACAGGTGCCTGGTCTCCTTGGAGCCAACTTAGGAGTTACTCTCAGGAAGAGTGGCTGTTGTTCAACAAGTAAGCTAATCTTTAGGTAGATTATCTAGGTGATCAGAAGACTAAAAGCACTTCAGACATGGGGGTCCTCAGCCAATATCAATTTTGATTAGAACCTTTTCATTCTAAGAAAGCCCAGTGCTTCCTTTCTTACCCATGTGGTCCTATGCTGATAGAGTAGCAAAAGAACTGGCTCAGGGGTTCAGGCATGGGTCCTAGGCCTGCCCTAACTACCATTATATTACAGTATTACATAGGTCAACTTCTCCAGGTTAGTGCTATAGCGGTTGAGAGACATTGACAAGAGGCAGGTGATTCGTTTTAAAAACATTTTACTAGAACATATCCGTTCTTAAAAAAAATGTGAGCTGCACAGCAGTCAAGAATCAAGTCAGCTGCATGCCAGCTAAATTTATAAGTGGCTTCAATTCTGGGCCTTAAATGATGTTCCTGCAAAAGAAAAGATTTCATTCAACAAGCGCTGTACCCTCAAACCCCATTTAACCCTGCCCAGATAAAACCGGATGATTTATTTACTTGTGCTTTGTACAATTGCCCTGTCTTCCTGGTGGACAAGACTGGCACTGAAAACACCACCTGAATCCTAACCTTATGGACTCCCCCAACCCCAATTCCAGAGCCTTAAACAGCATTACCATTCACTTTGCTTTTCCCAGGCTTAAAAATATATTTTAGTAAACTTACATTTTAAGTAGCCACTTCAATGTGCCAAAGGCCTCTAGTTTTTAGAGGGCTAACCAGGTACGGACAGCAACTTCCATCCTGGAAAAGTAAGAAACTCTCAGTATTATCTCCTCCCTAGGCTAAAGCCAATTTCAAAATACCCCCCCACCCAACCTCCCCTTAAGGAATACACCCCAAAGCTAGCCCTTTGCAAAAAATTAAAAATAAAAATGCTTAAAGGGTGTTCCTAAGGCATTCATGTGAGCCACTGTGAGGGGAAATGGGAAAGAGGGCAATAGAGGCCAATATTTTCAAGTATGATTACCAACCATTATAATTAATGTTAAGATTTAAAGTGCCTACTGGCTCTCATGGGTATTAATTACATTAGATTTCATCATCAGGGCAAGTGAAGATACTGGAAAGGGATTTTAAGACTCTAGATGAGTACAACTAGACTGGACTATTTTATTTGCTGGGCTCAACATGTTATTTTAGCAAAAAGAAACAGAAACAAAAAAAAACAAAACAAAAACACAGAAAACAACTATAATTTCAGACAAACTATATGGACATAAGTAAAATCTGTTCTTACCTACCAGTATAGCAATAAAACCTTTCCTTCTGGCTCTGACTGCTAGTCCTAAGAGTCAGATGTGCCTTACTCTTGTCTGCCTCCTTCCTTCCGATGGGCACTGAAACTTCTCTCCCTCCTAGCTTTCATGGATCGTGCCGAGGCCTGCCCCTGGCTTATCTCTGTACACTTGACTCCATACCACAAGTGTCTAAGCGCGGAGCCATTCGCGCTCTACTTGCTAGCAGTTCCTAGTAGCTGAACATCTCCTGGATCTTTAAAGCCATTGATTGTCACGATTCCTGAGGTATCTGCAAACTCCCTGAACAGTTAAGGTTCCACCTGCCATTGCAAACTCAGCCAATATCAAACCCAAGGGACTACAAAACTTTAACAGCATAACCATGCTTCTTCCCACCCCCCTCCCCCACACCCTCTGCCCGCCCGACTCACCCCATCCACCCACCCTTCCTCCCCCATCTTTCCAAAGATTAGTTAAGGGATAGGATAACAAACCAATGGAATGGAATACACAGACCTATTAAATAAAAGCTTTTTCTATTCTATAGGATACAAAGTCACTGGGAGAAACAGAACATAAATTGACTAAATGAGGGAACCAAAATGCTTTAAGAAATGACCTGAAGAGCATGTCTCTTCTAGGAAATGGGATTGAAATTGGCCCAAGCTCAAGAATACTATACTGGATGACTTGATAGGCAGCCACCTGAGTTGGGTGAAAGTCTGGGTGACATATTGCACTTAAAAGGAAAACTGCAGTTTTAAGACAGCCTCAACATGGCCAGTGAACTACTTCTAAACACCACGCTCCCCCAGCCCTCACTTTAACTCAAAAATAATTTGAGACCCCCAGATATTGAGGAATGCTAGCTCAATCTATTCTTATGAAATGCAAATTAAGTAGAAAAACTTTTACCACTGCAGTTTTCCTTTAATGATCCTTAAGCCTCAAGCCAGTACATGCCCCTCTTAAAACCAAATCATGAACATGGTCTGAGAAATGTTAAATTCACCCCCAACCTCCTCCCCCACTCCCCCACCAGGGCCTTTTCTTCACTGGGGTGTGGCATAAGCCAGCTTACTGCTAGCTAGGTGGGGAAGGGAGAAAATTCACTCAACTTCTGTGAGTCCATAACAAAGGGGCATTGGAAGTTTTCACTCAAATGTTTTGAAATCATTGCCAATGATCACGTATATTGGAGGGCAGTAGTTTTTTCTTAATCAACTGAAGCCTTGTGGGAGGTTATGTTTAAGGAATCCATAATTGCCAAATTTCAGAAAACAAATTTCTTAATTTTAGAGTTGAATATGGGGGTCTGAGGCTTTTGGCATTATAAACTACCAGTCTCACCATGGCAAGACTATTATAAGGCACTTGATGACTCTAGGAATGCTCACAATGAGTTACGATGATTATTTTAGAATAGAAGGGACCTTGGGTCTAACTTGATACTACCGCATGCTTGTTGGGGCAGTTTGGGGGGGGGGGGAGCTTCGAGTAGACTAACTTAACACAGCACATTTAAAAAAGACACATTTATTCAGCGTCATGATCAGACTATTACATTTAGCAATCAACAGCATGGGTGCAAAAAAAAAATCTACATTAAAACCCCTTGTTGGAATGCTTTACACTTTCCACAGAACAGAAACTAAAATAACCTGTTATACAATTAGTCACAAATACAGTCCTGGTATTTTTTTGCCCATACACAAAAAGTATTGTCTAAAACATGTCTTCTTGTAGCAGCTAGGCCCTGCCACCACTGTGCTTGGCTGAGTTCACAAATCTGTTGTAACCTGTAGCTTCCCTGTCACTTCTCTGGCTCTCCTCTCCTGCTAAGCTTTGTTTCCTGTTGAACAATACGAATAAAGTTGTTAATCTAAACACATATTAAGACTCAAAGCTATAATCCAATAGCAAGTTTTGTTCCCCATAGATTTTGCTGATCTGAATTATTAACATCAACAAATTTACTGCAATTAAAAATGTTAACTATGTTGCACTGCTAGCTACATTAGTATTACTGGGTTCATTAATAACTGTAAAGCTCAAGTGTGAGGTGAGAAGACTTAATACTTACCTAATGGTAATTAAAATCTTCTGCCACTGCCGTAACTACTGCTACTACTGGAACCGCCATAGCCACCTAGGGACAAAAGCCTTTCTATTAGTTCCTTAAGTCCTCACTATTTTCTCCCAGGTTGAGAATCTTACCTGTACCAGTATTTATCGTATAAGGAGCTAGCTCTGGAATTATGCCTTGGACATACAAGTCAAGTGCTGTGACCCTAGGAATTCACTACCAACTCCAAATCCTATGTCTAGTTGCTATTTCTAGGGATTGTAGCCATCTCTAAGGGTAAATGTGCTCAGTGCTTTTTACTAACCTTTGTCAGTAACCTCCCCCTGTGGACCAAAGTATGCACCCTTAAACATTATCCCTGATCTATTGACTGTGCACAAGCAGCTTTGGCTACTTCAATCCAACTTTTACTTATTCAACTTTTATTTGAGGATGGCAAATTATTCAAAATTATAAAGCAAACATTCTACCTTGGTTACGTGGTTTGGCAAAATATTGGCCCCCACCATAAGGGCCTGAGCTCCTGCCTCCGAAGTTTCCTCCCTTCATGGGACCAAAGTTTGAAGACTGATTGTTGTAGTTGCCAAAATCATTGTAGCTTCCACCACCTCCAAAGTTGCTTCCTAGATCAAAAAGAAGTACCCTACCAGTTACTAGAAGACAACTAAAAGTCCATAAATCATTGCCACCCTCCCACAGTTCTGTGTCACTGACAGCCTACATGCCCTTTGTGCACTCACTTTCCATACTGGATGAGACAGCCTGTTGCGTAATCTAATCAGTCACAATGCCACTGGTAAAGACAGCTATTTCTCCAGGGCTTTGAAGAAAAATTGGTCTGGTACATATAAATAATCTGATCAGACTGCCACTGCCTGACGAACCCAAAACAGTCAGAACACCTAATCCTGCTATGGAAGTGACCTAAGACACCATCCTGCTTTACCTAAAAATCTTAAAAGGCAGGGAGTGAGGCGGCCCAGCTTAAAGCTGGGAGGAGGTAGCTTTTGAAAACCAGGTTTCATGCAGTGCACTTGTTCAATGCTGTTAAGAGCATCAAACCCCAAAACAAGATTGAATGTTTTTTAAAAACTACAATACTAATCTAGACTACCACACCATAGTACTTGTTTGGGTTCACTTGATACCTACCACTACCACCGCCAAAGCCGCCTCCGCCTCCTCCGTTGTTATAGCTGTCATAGCTGCCACTCCCGCCATAGCCACTGCCCTGGTTTCCATAACCCTGTCCACCACTTCCATAGCCTCTGTTTCCTCCAGAGTAACCAGGACCGCCTCCTCCATAACCACCTACAGAAGAATACAATTCTTCTCAGTAAGACAAATTTGACAGTCAAAAATCCATGCAAGCTTAAAGGCTCAAGGCCAATACACAGCATGCATGTTATGTTGGGACAATCAGGTCAAGCTCAACACATGCAGCACTTAAAAAAAAACAAAACAGAACAAAACAAAAAAGCAAAACTAGGCCTGTTCTAATGGGAGAAAGAGCCAAGAATCCTTTATTTACCCAACTTATATCTAAGTAAAAGAGCACATACCATCATTTCCAAATCCATTGTAGCCATCTCCACTTCCACCATATCCTCCACCACCACGACTGCCACCAAAACCACCTGGAAGAAAAAGGGCATTCAGTTGGGCATCAACTATAAAACCCAATTTTAAGAAATCTAGCCATCCCCAACCAGCCAAGTCACCTTTACTATAACCAACTTAGGTACTAAATCAAGAATGTCATATGCAAAGCACTGGTGACCGTAAACTATCTGCCTGAAGTCAGTAGTCCAAAATGGGAACAAATCACAGGAATGCTATCAAACAGGCAAAGGACTGAGCATAGAAATATTAAGGTGGTCACTAGACTGGAGAGAAAACAGCAATGTTCTCTTTTCCATAAGGAATAGCACCTAAAATCTTTAATAGATAAGTCAAGTACTGCTGCTTGCTTATTGTGGAAAACACATACCACGACCACTGAAGTTCCCACCACGGCCAAAGTTATCATTTCCACCAAAGCCACCTCCACGGCCACCACCAAAGTTTCCAGAACCACTTCGACCTACGTAATAAAAAAAAAAGCCCACCATTTAAAAAACTGGAGATAACAGGCATAAGATGACCACCAACCTAATGGTTTGGAAAACTTACCTCTTTGACTAGATGAAGCACTGGCCATTTCTTGCTTAGACAAAGCTTTCCTTACTTCACAGTTGTGGCCATTCACAGTATGGTATTTTTGAACTAGGGGAAAAAAACTCCCATTAGAAACATCTAATGGCTGAAAAATCTCAACAAAGTCGATTTACAAAGCTTGGTTACTTCCAATGCCATTTGTGATACTCACTGACAATCTTATCCACAGAATCATGGTCATCAAAAGTAACAAAAGCAAAGCCTCTCTTTTTGCCACTGCCTCGGTCAGTCATGATTTCAATCACTTCAATTTTTCCATATTGTTCAAAATAGTCTCTTAAGTGATGCTCCTCAGTGTCTTCCTTAATGCCACCCACAAAGATCTTTTTCACAGTTAAGTGGGCGCCTGGCCTTTGAGAGTCCTAGACAAGACCAAAAACAATTGGTGGAAATGGCTAAGAGAGTGACTTACAATCTTGGGATACCTGAAGCCTTAAATAAGGGCTAACCTAAACTGCATTATTAATTAGTCAAGACTTACAAAAGATGAGAGAAGCATACCTCTCTGGAAACAGCTCTCTTTGGTTCAACAACTCTGCCATCAACTTTGTGAGGTCTTGCATTCATGGCTGCATCTACCTCTTCCACTGTGGCATAGGTAACAAAACCAAAGCCCCTGGAACGTTTGGTATTTGGATCCCTCATCACCTGAGACAGTAAGAGCATAGATTCGACGTTAATAAGCAATACAGCCAACAAAAAGCCTCTAAGTAGGAAAGCAGATGATGGGCCAGTGAATTGCTTGCATTACTAAATTTAAATGGAAGCTACTTTCTTTCCCTCCCCCACCGAAAGCATTTTTTTTTGCTTTAGATTTGCTCTTGTGCAGCCAGCACTCACCACGCAGTCTGTAAGCGTGCCCCATTGCTCAAAATGGCTCCTTAGGCTCTCGTCCGTCGTCTCGAAACTCAGGCCTCCGATAAACAGCTTCCGAAGCTGCTCGGGCTCCTTGGGGGACTGAACAACACAATAGAAAGGATCGGGAAAAGGTTGTTAAGTCGTCCCCAGGGGGTGGGGGCGGAAGGTCCGTGCAGCACCCTCGCTAAATAGGAGCTTCGCTTTAAAGTACACGTGCCCCCCCCCACCTCCGGGTCCCCAGCCCCCAGGAGGGGACAAAGAGTGCGCCCCGAGCCTTATGCTGCAGCCCAGACCCGCCTGTCAAGACACCAGGCTACTGGTGGGTAAGGAAGAGAGAAAAGAAATTCAACGCATGCGCAACAAAGAGAGGGAGGACGGCCGAGAATACCCAAAGAAAAAAAAGATATCGCCAGGAAATCGAAACCGGCCACAAATCAAGGGTAGGTGAAGCGAAAAGAGAGAAAGGATCTCGGCCCGTGCGACTCAAGGAGCCTGTAGGCCGATAAGGACCGCGAGGGCTGGAGGCTCATGGCGGCCGGGCCTACAAAATGGCGACCCGAAGGGGGGGGGGTGTGGGACCGAGAAAAGACTACAGAAGTCAGGGATAAGGCTCGTATTAGAGGCATATCGGGCTAAGCTCCGGAAAAAGGTACCGGGGAGGGAACAGAGAAAAACGAGAAAGCAGAATCTTGGGGTTGTGACTCTTACCTCTGACTTGGACATGGCGAGAGCGGTAGCAGAAGCTTCAGCGATCCTTCTCCAACGGCGCCGAGGACAGAAAGGAGCTAGCTAACTAGCGTATCTGCCTCCCCACCTCCGGCCCCGCTTTTTAATCCCGCCTCCTCGCGTTCAGCATTGGTAGACTCCGCCCCTACTTGACAACCATTGGATAGCTCCACTCATTCTACTTACTGATTGGTCTATGGTACAGTATCTTTGCGTTACGTAATGCGTTACGTAAATTCTGCCCCGAGGAGGCTGCTGATTGGCTTCTGAGGAGTTCTTTTTTTTCTTAAAGCGCCTGATTGGCTCTTCTGCCAGTCACTCTTGTTTGAATGTAACCAGTTTTTTTAAGGTAACTTTAATTTTTAATTCCTTAAATATTACGCTATATTTAGAGAGGAAAACACGATTAAACGTGAAAAATTAGAAAAATAATGAATGACTAACAATTAGGTTTTGGGCTTCGAGTGCTCTCAGAGCGCATGCGTAGTGCCACAGCCAATTAACGCAAGCGCAGTAAAAAAAGCCTGAGGGCTATTCGTAACACGTGTAATGGCGGGGATACACCTGCGCAGTGGCGGGAGTCTTGTCCCTTTCTGCGCAGGCGCAGTGGGCGGAGGAAGGGTCCTTCCTTGGATCGCGTGCGCAAGCGCAGCGGCGGATCCGTTTTGGCGGGCGGTTGGCGTTGCGCAGAAGGCGGCGGTGGTTCCTTGTGGTCCGGCCTCTTCGCAGAGGAACGGGGACAAGGTTAGGGTGAGAGAACGCTCTCAGTCCCGGGTAAGTGGAAAACAACCATGTCTACACTTCTAGGTCCTTGGAGCAATTCCAATCGGGCCCGTTATTGTGTGAAATGAATGGACCGCTGGGGTGGGGGGGGGCGGAGGAAGAGCGACAGGGTTGTTCAACCAATAGGAGAACAGGGGGCGGGTGTAGGTGTCCTGATAGCCTGTCCTCTTCTCCAATGGCTGTATAGGAGGGAACCAAATGGATGAATAAGATTGACAAGACCATAGACCAATGGAGCCTCTATTTGGTGGTTCCCAGTAACTGACATGGGTCCTTGGGCCACAGGAAGGCGGGAGGCGGGTTCTTTACTGAGCTGGCACGCTCTAAGCAAATTGGAGAGAAGTGCGCGGGGAGGTTGGGCTCGCCAGAGAGACAAGGGTCTGAGCCCAATGTGGAGATGAGGGTCGGGCCTTTCAGATAGATGGATGAGGCGAATAGCCAATAGGAGGTCAAACCAAGGAAAGCGCGCGGGGACACGGCCCAATCAGCTCTCCAGCGGGGGGAGGATTTAGATTTGGGGTTCCAAGGAAGCAGTATTGCCTTTTGGGGGTGGGGATCCCCAGGGGATGACTTGTTTTTCACCGAGGCCTATGGCTTCGCCCCATCCTAACCGTGTTCCCGTCCTGGTGCTTGTAAGCCTGTTTGATCATCAGTGCTTGCCTGAGTTTGGCCTTCAGCCCTTTTTACCCCTTGGAGTTAAGTGCAGGCCAGGGAAAGAGCAAGACCACATGTCTGGAACCTTTCTTTGTACCCCATACACACACTCCCCCCAAGACCACGTGTTTGTCTGGAACCTTTCTTTGTAACACACACGCTCCAAGACTACGTCTTTTTCTGGAACCTTGCTTTTTACACACCAAGACCACATATTTGGAACCTTTACTTTTTAACACAACATACATATTTGTCTGGAACTTGGCTTTTTAAGGCACGAATATACACACCACCCCCACCTCACCCCTTTCCTTTTGCACTGAAGGGAATTTCAGACCTTCATTTGGTCCTCTGAAAGTGCCTCACAGAGGAAACTGCCCAAGTAGCCATGCCTTGGGGAATCCAGAAGCCTTTTGATAACCTGGATGAATCCCTGAGGAACTAAGGGTGATGCCTGACCCTCACTTTGCTATTCACATGTTTTGTGAATGAAAGAAAACTGTCATCAAATGGTTTGTTCTAAATTGGTTTAAGTAATTCATTAAGGGTTAGTAATTGAGCTTCTTTGGAAGTAGCATAATTTAGGAAATTTTATTATACAGTCCCTTCTGATTTTGTACAACAAAAGAAATGAAATTTTTACAAGACATTTGGTAAATAAAAACTTGAAATTTGCTTTGCTGTTAATTTCCATTTTCTCTGGCTTATGCAAAGGATGAAATGTTCTGAGGAGGCCCTGTAGTTTCATTGGTTTAGGGAAGTACAGAGTAAGGAAATCAAGAAACTTCTTAATGTGTCAGGACACAGATTAAGTGATTTGCAGGGGATCACTCAACTGGGATATATGTGCCCCAGACTAGACTTGAACCCATGTCCTCCTAACTCCAAGGCCAGCTCTCTATCCACAATAACGGGATGCATCTGAAGTGATGTAACCAACCATAATCTCAGTATTTGACCACAGGGTGTGATGTGAGATGAGTTAAAACTAATCTCTCCATCATTTGTTTAAAAGTTAGGGGCCAAATGAATAATTTGATTTAATACCACATTTGATGAGAATCTCTTTGAACCTTTATCTTCCTCTCATATAAATTGGAGATTAAACAAAGGAAGAGAGATATGCTATGTTTTGATGGTAGTATTTGAAAACCAGATTAACAAGGGTGTGAGCTCTTTATTTAAAGATCTAATAAATCAGATCCATAGGCCTTCTATTATTCAAGTAGAGTGTATTATAATATAGTTTGTGTTTTACATGCCTGGTTGAATAAAAACAAAAATTCATTAAACCAACCTGTGACCTGTTAGTTGCTACAGTTGTACTGTGTTCACAGATGTTTGAATGCTTAAAATGAGTGTGAATGTGCTTTTGTTCTAAGTGAGCTTTATTTCATTATTTCTTGTATTTTCAGCTAGGTTGGATCTCTTACAAGCCATTTTAATTAAGTGGTTTGTTCACACTTTTTCCTTTGGAAACTAGGTCTCCAAATCATTACCTCCTTCAGTCAAGATTGGACAGCTGATTTATCATCTTTGGGAAAAGGTGTCTACCTTGTCTGTGGGTATTCATCTTTGCAGCCTGTTAAATATGAAATGTGTGAACATGGCAGTTTGAATGACCTTTACGTGAATAAGGACTGGGAGGTTGGAACAGCTTCAGGTTCAAGCCCCAGAAGTTCTTGGTTATACAGCTAAAGTAAGCAACAGTCCTGAATTTAGTATGTTTTGTTGAGAGTTTTTCACTTTAAAAAATTTTGGAGGGGGTTGCATTTTAAATTCCAAACTGTCTCCCTCCTTCCACCCTCTCTCCTCACCCTGAAGGCCACCATTTGAGACAGATCTGTGTGTGTGTACGTATACAAACACAAAAAAAAAACCCATACCATACGTACTTTTATTTATCAGTTCTTTCTCTAAAAGTGGATAGCACCTTTCTTCACAGGTTCTTTGTAGTTGATTTGAGTATAATATTCAGAATAACTTAGTTCACAGTTATTCTTCAAACAGCATTGCTGTTACTGTATACAACATTTTCTTGGTTCTGCTCATTTCACTCTTTGTTATTTCATGCAAGTCTTTCCATGTTTCTCTAAAATCAACCTCATCATTTGTTATAGCACAGTAATATTCTATTACAATCATATATCACAACTTGTTTAGCCATTCTCCAATTAATGAGCATCCCTGCAATTTTTCAGTTCTTTACCACCACAAAGAGAGCTGCTTTAAATATTTTAGAACATATAGTTTCTTTTCCTTTTACCCTGATCACTTTGGGAAACAGATCTAAAAATGGTATTGCTAGGTCAAAGGGTATACACAGTTTTATAACTCTTTGGGTATAATCCCAGATTGCTTTCCAAAATGGTTGGATTAGTTCACAGTTCCACTAAGTTCCCAATTTTTCCACATACCCTCCAACATTTGTCATTTTCCCCTTCTGTCATTTTAGCTAATCTGATAGGTGTGAGATGATATCTCAAAGTTGTTTTAACTTGTATTTCTCTAAACAACAATCATTTAGAGCATTTTTTAATATGACTTTGATTTCTTTAATATTGCTTTGATTTCTTTGAAAAACTGCCTTCATAACCTTTGACCATTTTTCAATTGGGGAATGATTCACTTGTATTTTTTAGGAAATTCTTTTAACTTATATCTAACCTTCTTTCCTCCCCGCCACACAGTTTATTATTTATGGAATATTTTGGTGTGTTTTACAAGTATAATTTTAAAATTTAATATGAATTGACTTCTAGTCCAAGGTGCTAAGTAAATGTTCTGGTAAATATTACCCTGTTAACTCCCTACCATTATGCAAGTGGGGACTTTTTGTTTTCCATTTATTATTGCTAATCTGGTCAGCCCTGAATTGAAGCAGTGGAGATACTCTTTGTGCTAAAAAATTCTCATTTAACCTAGTCATGTAACATACAGAGATTCAGTTTTCTGCTTCTGCCATTGAAAAATCCAGTTCAGGGAATGAGATTTTATTAACTATATTGAGCATTGAACCCACCTTTTAAAAAGACCATTTATCTTGAAGACTGTTAAGGACCAGGGAAGACTTCTGTATTGGGGAGACTGGAGAGCAGAATAACAGTTAAAACTTAAAGCTTGTCTCAGGATGTTAGGAAAATGAACGAAGGATGGCCTAATTTACCATCCTGTAAAAAGCTACTCAGATACTTTGTCAGTAGGAACCTTAGAAATGGAGGTGGAAGGAAGTAATAAGCATTTATTAAGCATCTACTCTGTGCCAAGTACCGTGCTAAGTGCTCTAGAGTGTTTCACGTAATCACAGCCACCCGGTGCTGTATTACCCCCATTTTGTAGTTCAGGAAGCTGAAGGAGACAGGTTAAATGACTTTCCCAAGGTCACACAGCTAGTGTCTGAAGTCAGATGTAAGCTAGGGTCTTTCGGACTTCAGGCACATACTTCAGGCACATACGTCCCGGGTACTACCTAACTGCCTGAGGGTTCCTGGATTACATTGAGGCAATGAGGCTTATCAAGATCACTGCATTTCAAACATTAAAGTGGTTTATAAGCCATATTGTAGTTGGCTAGTGACACCTAATCACTTTCCCCACCTCCTCCAAATGTCTCTAACTGCCTGTCTCTTTTAAGGACTACTTTTCCTACCAGTTAGCTCCTCAGTAGTTGAAGCCATGTTCTAATTCTCTTTCTAGTGGCAGGGAGCAGTCTGATTAAAGAAGTAACAAAGGAGAGTTAAGAAGTAACAAGGAGAATTGCAGCAAGGTTTTCTTGTAGCTGCTATTTACACATTGTTATTGATGAACTTGGACTCTGGGCAAGCATCTTTTCTCCCAAACATAAACTCTGATTTCCCCTGTCTTCTTGTAAAAGATGAATCTTCCTTGTAATTGCACTAATGGGAAGGAATCCAGGTCGTCCAGAGAAGAGTTGGCTTGTGAGGAGTCCAAGACCCAGATTGGTTGGGATTTCTGTAAGCCACTGTGAGGCACATACTCATTTCTGATGACAACTTTACACTTGTGTTGGCAGAACACCCACAGTGACAACTGCCTATGTTTAGTCTGTCCAGGAGCTCTGCCCGCCAGCATGTTTGGGGAAAAACCTACACTGTTCCTCTCAGCAGCTATGTCAATAGTAGACCGTTCTGGATTTGTTTTGTTGAGTCTGCCAAGGGTTTCTTTGGAAAGTTGCCTCAGTTTACCTCTGAGTAAGCAGGGGCAATGGGTGTTACCTCCTTGGGCATCTGTAAGGGATGTTCCGAAAACGTTAGTGCTATTTAAAATTTTAATACCTTGAGTTTTGGGATACTCAGTATTTGGCTTATCATGTGCCCAGGATAAGATTTTAAAAGAGGGTTGATTCATGAATGAAATTCTGCATCTAACTTAAGAATGTGCTTTTTGCCTTATTTTTTTTACCTGTTCTCACATCTCCACCTTTCTAGAAGAATTTAATTTAAAAATAAAAATTGAAATCTTTATTTGAATAATTTCTTGAGAACCTTTGTTCAGTCAAGCTGGAGGTGGGTCTGTGCTGCTTGGTGAAGTGAAGAATTGGCTTGAGTATCCTCAACCCTGGGTCATGGTGTCTAGCTGAGCACTTTGTGCAAGTTACTTAACTACGCTCTCTCTGTACCTCAGTGACCTTATCTGTACAATGATGGCTTGATGGTAAGCTTAATAGCTCATAGCTATACACTTAGAGTTTCCAAAAGGCTCTCTTCTTTTCCCAAGAGGTAAGTAGTATCCATTTTACAGATTTCATGGGTATGTCTGGTAACTTTTGTAAAATGTCACTCCAGCTCTTCAGTTTAGTGACTCCCAACTTCTAAATCTATGGTGCTCTGTTCACTACACCCCACCCTAAGGGCCCATTCCTCCAGCTTTAATATCATGTGATTCGGTGAATAATTGTCTGGTTAATCAGAGTCTTTGGGGAAGTTTAAAAAACAATAGGTTTGATTAGTTTAACGAGCTGTGTTTCTGAAGGAAGCTCTAGGCATTCCCCTTGCTAATGGATAACTAACTCACTTGTTGACCTGTTCTAACCAGTGCTTAATTACTGGGTGTTTTAACCTCTTTAAGGGGTTTCTAAATAGGATTTAATAGGCTTGCTGGGCCTTTTCACTTTCATCCTAAGAGATTGTTTATTGTATTTTCTATGTCTTTACTTCCCAAAGGCCTTAAGTCCTCCAAATCTGAAACTATGCCTTAAACTAATGAGCCCGTGGTCAAAGTTAGTCCTGACCTTCATGGCTTTTATTTACTTTTAGAAGAGTGCATTTAGGCCAGGGAGTCTACCCTCACACCCTAGCAGAAGAGCTTCAGTAAATGTGGGCTGTGGGGGAGGAGGTGTATTTTGTGGTCCTTCTGGCTGTTTCCTGACCACTGGGAAATTTTTAGTTTTTCAGCTCTGTTGTCTTCGAATTTCCCAGGGGTCATCAGCATGTGTTTGGGACCAAAAAAAGGAAAGAGTAATCCAGGGTGCAGCTAGCACGTGAAATTAAATTCAGGAAATTGAAGCCCTGCCTTCTAAGAGGTCAACCCAGGCTCTGCTGAGAAGTCTTGGGTTTCACTCCTTAGGCCAGCCCCTTGACCTCTGAGAATCAGAAAGCTGTGTAGGATAAATACAGGGCTAATTTGTGTGGCCTTTCAGCTATAGATTAGAATCTGATAAAAATAAAAGACAATGGGGAGCAAAGGCATAGATGAAGGAAACCCAAAAGATAATCCAGAAACCTCATTTTAATTTCTTTCATCCTCATAACTTACCTAGTATTTTTCTAGGACTGGGCTTCTTAAACTTTTTCCACTCAGGACCCCTTTTAGAGTTTTGGCCTTGTTGGTTGAGGGTAGTGGAAGTGCAAAGCATGCCTTGTGTCCAGAACCTAGGCTGTAGTGATGTTGCATGCTGCTGCTGCTGGAAACACCTCAGATTCATTATGCATTTAATTTTTGACTAATTTTGGTCATTGCATCAGAAACCTTTTACTGTTGCCAGATTTTCAGGTCAAGACCCAAAGTTTAAGTGCTATTCTAGGGCACTGAATCTTAACCTTTTTGTATGTCATACTGCATTGGCAGTCTGGTGAAGCCTATTCTCAGAATTGCATTTTGTTGCCTTCATTTCCATTGAAGGAAATGTTCATCTTAAGTCTAACCTCTAAGGTTAGTAAGGATAAAGATGCATTTGTTCTTCCAGTCCATGTTTATATGCTCCCCCCCAATCTTTATGGGCTCACGGCTCTGCTCTAGAGTTATCCAGCCGCTCTCAGGGAGAATGAGGAGTCTAGTCAGCAATGCCCACGTTGCCAGCCTGGGTGACTGGAAGGATGGGAGTACCCACAACAAAAATAGGGGAATCTGGGAACTAAGATAATAAGTTCGATTTTGGACATCTTGAATTTGAGGTGTCTGTAAGGTATTTAGTTTGAAATGCCCAACAAGCAGGCAGTTGGATCTTTACAAAAAAACCTAGGTTGTGGTGGGTGTAGAACTAGATTTGGAGGCAGCAAAACTTGAATTCCAGTCTGGCCTCTAGTTCCTGACACTGTGATCATGGATATGTCATTTTTACTTCTAATCCAGTTTCCTCATCTATAAAATGGTGTTAGAAGTACCCCCCCCGCCCCAGGTTCCTCTGACCTTGAGAGGTAGGGCGGACAGATATTACTAGCAGTAACCCAGGTGAATAAAAATCTCATTTTCTGGATTCCTAGCCCAATAAGTACCCTTTTCCTTGTGCACAGTTGACTGGTTGTATTTTTATTTACCCTTAATGTCTGCTGGTGGAGGTGCTGAAAGATGGCAACTTGGCCAAAAGACCTAAATCTGTCAGCAAGCATTCATTAATCAGCCTACTGTGTTCCAGTCTCCTGGGGATATACAGAGACAAAAATGAACTTGTTCCCTGCCTCATGGTGCGCTCACTTGACAGTTTATCCAAGGAGACAAGTCCTCAAGTATGTCCACACAAAGTAAATACTGTGTTCTTGGGGGTGGCATTTGAGCCAGGTATTCTAAGAGGCAGAGAGATTGGGGAGCACATTGCAAATTACTGCACTTAGCCAGTAGAAATGCTCACATTGCAAGCAGCATCCTCTGTGAGGAGCCCCTAAAAGACCAGTTTGCACTGGAGAGGACAGGAAGGAAGGGGAGTAATAGCATGTAAGTCTGGGGAGGACGATAGAGACCAGGTTATGAACAGCTTTAAAACTCAAAAAAGAGAAGCTTCTATTTTGATTTATTTAGCAGAGTAGTGGTATTGTTGGTCCTTGTATTTCAGGAAAATCATTTTGGCAGGTACCTAGAGAATAGATAAGAGAGGACAGAGACCAATTAGGAGGCCATTGAAATAGTCCAGGCCAGAGGTGCTGAGGGCCTTAATTAGGGTAGTGGCCCAAAGAACAGAGAGAAAGTAATGCATGCAAGAAATGTGCTGGTGGTAGAAATGACATGATGTAGCCATTGGTTAAATATGAGGGGTAAGGGAGAGTGAGGAATCAGCAATGCCCACAGTGCCAACCTGGGTGACTGGAAGGATGGTGATGCCCTCAACAAAAATAGGGGAATTCTGGGACTAAGGTAATAAGTTTAATTTTGGACACTTTGAGCTTGAGATGTCTATAGAATATTCAGTTTGACACACATGATAGGCTGGATATATAGATTTGGGGGTCATCTGCATAGAAATAATTAATCCCTCAAGGACTCAGAAAGAAAGTAAAGAGAATTGGAGAGGGCCTAGGACTGAGCCTTAGAGAGCACATACTGCAGAGGGGTGTGGTGTGGACAGTGAGCCTGCCAAGGGGCCTGAAAAATGATCACCCAAGTAGGAAGAAAACCCAGAAAGAGCAAGGTCACAAAAACCCAAAGGTAGCGTGCCAGTATCATGCTTCAAAGAGGTTGAGATAAGACTGTGGGGAGGGAACTGAAATATATTTAGTGCTTACCATGTACAAACCGCTCGACTAAACTGTTTACCAAAAAATTATCAAAACTTCACTAAATCCCTTTGAAGGAGCTGCTGTTATTATCCCCATTTTACAACTGAAAAAGTGAGGCTAGCAGAGGTTGTGACTGGCCCAGCATCACATAGCACTGAGGTTTGCCTAATACCAGGCCTAGTGCTTACTTGAATTCCAGTCTGGCCTCCAGCCTCTGACACTGTGATCATGGATAAGTCATTTTCACTTCTAAGCCAGTTTCCTCATCTATAAAATGGGGTTAGAAGTAACGCACAGTTTCTTCTGACCTTTAAAGGTAGGGAGAACAGGTTTGGCAACTAAATCAATAAACTTTGATTAGGTACCTACTATGTGCAGATACTGTGCAAATGGGGAAGGGGGGGAGTTCCTGCCCTCAAGGAGTTCGAATTCTAAAGAGAGAGGGAGGAAGAGGAGAAGGTATCCCATGTGGAGAAGTCAGAGAAAAGTCCCAAATGAGTGCAACCTGGTTAGAAATGAGGAGTTGTTGGAGCTGAGCTCTTTCCTTAAATGGAGGTTTGAGGTTTGTGGCCCCGCTCTGCTATCTGAAAAGGTAGAGTATTTGGCAATTACAAGATCCATTGGTAACTTTGGAAAGAGCAGTTTTCTTTGAATTAGTGAGAGAAGAGGTGAAAACACTTGAGTTCCAGGAATTTAACTGATAAAAGGAGGAGGGTCTATGTGTGGATGGTGGAGGTAGGGTCTAGTAAAGGGTTTTCTCAGTATGGGATAGATGTTTATAGGCATCCGAGAAAGAGGAGTCCATAACTGGGATAATCTGCTACTGGAGAGGATGGGGATTGAATCAAGGATACAGATAGAGGGACTAGCCTAGATGAGGAGAAAAAAGATGAGTAGGAGCAAAGCATGAACATAGAGGGAGTAATCCAGAGCTGGGACTTGGCCAGGTATGAACTTGAAAAAAGAAGGGGCTTAAGAGATTAAAGGTCACTGTAGACTTGAACTAATTGTAGAAAGAGTGATTAAATCAGAATTGATTTAATTAAGATTGAAGATCTGGGTTGGAGGGGTCACTGTAGACTTTAACTGATTGTAGAAAGAGTGATTAAATCAGAATTGGTAGCCTGGGAAAGGGGTGGGTAGATTGAAGATCTGGGTGGAGACTAAATAGATTTAGGGAGGGAGATTATATGATTTCAGAGTTTTCTATCAAAAAAGTCCAATACTTTTTTGGATCATAGGTCAAGTACATAGCCTTCCTTGTGTGTGGCTGAGGTAAAATAAAGGAGTAAATCTTGGGAAGGGCAGATAGAACTGGGCCTGGTGTCAGGAAGACCCCAGATGGAGTCAATGAAGAATCGGGCAGGACTGGAAAATGACTAAATAAGATCTTGAGAGTTAAGAAAATTGGGTAATTGGGAGGTATTCGAAGGAACATCTCACAGGGATGTGGGAAGTCCTTCAATGTAAGGGAAGAATTGGGAGGTCAAAAGGAATCCTTCAACCTTTGAATATTAAAGACTTGACGGCTTACTAGATTTTTTTATCCAGACATGGGGTGGGGGTGGCAGAAGGAATAAGTTATGATTCAGAATAAAAAAGTGGGTTTTGGCAAGTAAAATTCATTGGCATACCCAAATGTGGAGCCAAATAGTTGGAGATTAGCCATGCCTTTAACCTGCTTGTCTAGTAGTGGCCATTGTGTGTTATTTTAAATATCAATCTATCTGGAGCACTGAGCATACTTTTATGAGACTGTGGCACAGTAACTCACACTTAAATGTCAATAGAGACACTTGCAAAGACCTGCAAGGTTCAATAAGTTCTGGTGTGGGTTTGTTTCTCCTGTCATCACCCATTATATTTTTTTTACAGCTTTTAAATTGCTACAGAGAGAAATTGGTCTGGATTGTAATGGATGGTTAAGGAGCTGCCAAGGATACCCTTGTATGGGGTAGGGAAAAGTTCAATACTGTTTTGATTCTATTTATCTAAATTGTAGGCTATGGCTTGAATATAATTCATGTTGCAGATACACCGAAGTGATGGCAAAGCACAAAATTATACTATGTATTGAAGGAATGTTGGCCATTTTTCCAGTCCCTGAAGTTTTATAGTATTTTGAATTACATCTCTCTTAGTTGGGTTATATCAAATTCCTTTCACCTCAGCAACATTTGCAAATCAGCATTTAATTATTTTTGAAATTCCAGGTTTTGGTAAATACAAATCTATTTTTATATCTGTGGCATTCCTGTTATTGGTTAATAAAATGAAAAATCCCAAATTGTGTGCAGTGGCTTAAGCATACCCCTTTTTAGAAGTAGAGGGATGACTAATGACCCTGCTGATCTTCATCCCCAAAGCTGCTGATTTCCAAAACTCCTGCTTGTAATGCGATGTGAGTGTAGATATTAAGTCATATTATTTACTATATAGTTGTTTGTGCTTGAAAAATAGTTATGGTGACAATAATATCAGTGGACTCTTAACTTCTATTTTAACACATTGGGTATGTGGAAATGTAATCTATCAAAGTGACCTTTCCCCCACAATAAAATAGCCAAACAAAAGTGTCACATAACAAATTCCTAATAATCACTAATACTTTCTGTAGGGCTTCACAGTGAGCAAAGTATATTTGATCCTTACAAGATGGTTTAAAATGTAATGGCAGCTATTCTTATCTGTAGATAATGGAAACTGAGGCACAGAATAAATAATTTTAAAGTGCCTACTAGACACTGGGGATATAAAGACAAAAAGATTACTACATTCTGTTTTGTTTTGTTTTTAATAACTTTTCTACATGTTCGACTCTTGTGTGTGACCCCATTTGGGGTATTCTTGGCAAAGATACCAGAGTGGATTGTCATTTCCTTCTCCAGCTCATTTTACAGATGAGAAAACTGAGGTAAACAGAGTTAAGTGACTTGCTCAGTCACACAGCTAGTATGTGTCTGAGTTTAGATTTTAACTCAGAAAAGAAGCCATCCAGCTGCCCTTGAAAAGTTAAGGGATCTGTCCAAGGCCACACAGCTAGCTTCTTCCTGCTAAAATTTTTAATTGTGGTGAAATATAATACCAAAGGGAATTGCTTGTTCTGATCGGGAAATGGCAGGTTCAGGACTCGATCCATCTTGGCCTTTTTCATTTCTCACCCAGGTGTGCCTTTGGATGAGTCTGCCTAGTCCAAAAGCTCTCATTGCTAGAAGGCAGCAGCTGGAAATCATAGTCATAGTCCTCTGCCCGTCTCCATGGTTCCCACAAGTCTCTGCCCCTTGGGTGGTGAAGTTCTTACTTCTTAGGTCTCCCCAGCCTGGGGTCATACTCCATCACTACTTCAAATTTTAGTCAAATGTGTGATTTGTGAGTGAGGCACAAGATCCAGTACAGTTGTTGATTTTAAAAAATATATCCAGAGAATTGTTTAGTTTCTAGAATTAGGATCTAGTTTTAGTAATCTGCTTGTTAAATACTTCATTTCATCAAACTGGACTTTGGGATTACAAACCCAACTAATTTTTGTAGTAGTTTAAGAGGAGATAAATGAAACCTTCAAAGTAGCCTCCTCTTTCAGCTAATTAAAAAATAAGCAAAGTAAACTAGACTGTTTCTGGTATTCCTGGACTATTCCCGTCCACCCTTTATTGGAGGTATAAGTATGCCAGGAGGTGGCCCAAGAAGGAAGGCCTAGATAAACTTAAAAAGATAATTAGTCCCTGGGTAATAGAGTTTCAACTGTAGCTGAAGCTGTGTTTCAGCATGACTTTTAGAAGATCATCTGTAACGATGCTAACCAGAGTTTTTCCTTTCCTGTCACTCCTCTCTGTTAATAAAGTTTGTGTAGTCTATATGTGGCTTGTTAATGACAGGGCTGTTAAAGACCACAGTTAATCTTCCTCCCCAACTCTTTCCTAATCCAGTTTTTTAAACAACCATTTAAATAGCTTTTAACTCCTTGAATTGGGTGCTCTTGGGCTTTTTGGTAGAGGTGGAGTGATAGTTATCAGCTCATTTAACAAAACCTGAGACAACTAGGACAGCTGTGATGTGCATCTCTATGGTATGTTTTTGTTAAAATGCCACACGGCTGCTACTTTGGAAATCATCAATCCAGTGGGAGAAAACATCTTTATAGGTGGTCTTTTACTTTTATGCCGTTTATGTAACATACCCAGGACCATCAGCACTCAATTCCATAAAGAATAAAGAACAGATATGGAGCAAATTAAAGCACTCTTTAAATTTGGGTTCTTTCATGAGCTCATTTCCCTGTCATGAGGCTGGATGGGATAGAATGAAGGACTGGTTATATATTATTAGTATCGTAGATAATATTTAATGTTCACCCACATCATTTGCTCGTCCTCGTCCAGGCTAGGCAGGCTCTCTATCCCCTAGAGTAGGAGAGTAGATGAAGGCCCCAGTCTAACTTAACCATCCAAGATTTTTTGTTGTTTCATTTCTCCCATGTGGTAAAGAAGTTTTATTTATAACCTTTTCCTTTCCTGACATTTAACTTTGGACATTTTTTACTAATGATGATGTAGAAAAGATGGCGTATTCTTAGTGGACTAGCAGAGATTTTATTGAAACCTTTTAAAAAACTATCAAGGCATCATTGTAGTCTATCTTTTATAGTAGTTAGCCTGTCTTCTTCCCTAAAAGAGCTGTCTTTGGCTTGCCTGGTGGTGCAAAGCATGCTAACAGATGCCTTATTTTAAACACTACCAAGCTTCCCTAAAGACAAGCTTAAGGACATACACTGCCATCCGTCATGGAGAGGTAATGAAAATGTGTTCCACATGTGGCCTAAGACAAGCCACAAAAGGATCTGGCATTGAAAGCAATGACCGAGAAGCAAAAGAATAAAGTAAAATTAGTATAAATGCTAGAGGTCTAATGTGGGTAGTTCTATAGTTCAAGGATTGGTTTGTTGTTCTCTTGAAAGAACCAACCATGAAATTCATTGTTAACTTCCCCACCCTTCTCGACAGTCTTCTCTATGTCTGATTGATGAGGATTAACTGATATTTAAAAAATTCTTTACCTTTTTGTCTTATAGGTCCTCTTCCTTTCCCCACTTCCCCAGCTAACCCCTTCTCCTTTTTGGAGAATTCATCCCTTGAATGATCTTGCTTGTCAGCATCTTGGAATGTGAAGTCTAACTGTGCCTGGCTATAAAAGCCCTTTGATATCTTCCTGGTGGTTAGCTTACTGGCAGTCTGGCTCAAGTGCTTTCTCCCAGCAGACTCCTGGAAGGAACAAACCTAGTGTTCAGAGGTCTGTGTGGCAAATTCACCTCATTGCTGAACCAAAGCCTTGATAAAACCTGACAGTACCCTTAGCCTCTCTTGTCCCTTGGGGTCCTAGCTGCCGGAATTGATCTATGGATGATGCCTTTACCAGAAAGCTCTCCACCAGTGCTCAGGAGAGAGAGGGTCGAGAGCTGTTTTGCTTGAAAGACTTTCTCTAGAAACATGAGAAGCATCAGGCCCATCCCATGGCAATTTCCACAAGGATAAGGTTGCACTTGGATGCTTGTCCTCAATTTCTTCCTGCATGGTATCTAGAATCCACCTTAATCACTCCATCATCCTGCCAGCAACTGTCTCATTTCTCATGCTGGTGAGTTGCCTCCTCCCATGCTCATTGTGAACCTCCAGTCTTGCTGCTTTATTTGGTGCAGGCCACGGCCCTTAAATTGTCCGTCCAGCTTTGTGTTTCATTTGACCCTAATACACTGGGTTGAGCTGTCTAGGAGAGAATTATGTCCCCTTGGCTGTCTGAGTGCATTTCTCATTTCTCACTGCTGCTCCTGAGCAGATCTGTAACTTCAAGGTTAAGATAAGACACATTCCATCAGAACCATGTCGTCATCCTTGCCAGCTTCTGATCTGTGACTGTCCGGGAGATTTACTGGACAACTGCATGCCATTCTTTACGGCATATTAGGGTTGGACTCTGACTCTTGGAAAAAACTCAAGAGTTGATCTGTTGTCAGCTGTTGCAGAACCTGTTTCCCAAAAGGAAAGGGCCACTGCCCCAGTGGCCCTTAGGCATTTCTTAAAGGTGCCCCTAGAGGAGTGAAATGACCAAGGCTGCCTCTCCCTCCCTCCCAATTTAGTGGGGAGAGGGATGGGAACAGAGGGGAGGTTCAGAGCTTTGTGTGTTTCTCCCTTTGCAATTGTTTTTTTCCTTTCCTGAATGTTCCCACAGAATTCACTGCTGCTGACATTTTCCTCCACCCTCTTACTCTTATACTACCAGTTGCTATTAGTTACTCCTTTCAGCCTGCAGTCCCCAAAGCAGTTCTGACTCTCCAGTACTGGTGATGAGTGTTTTTGCCTTTGAGATCTGAACATACCTGGGCTTGTTCTCTGAAGGCTTATTAGTTCCTGCTGCTTCAAAGAGCCTCACTTCCCAAATCTACTGTTGTTCCTCTTTTGTTGCTGCCTTTATTTGTTTAGCTCTAAGGGTTACTTTACCCCTCAGCATGTGATGTAGTTTAGCAGTTCTGGAATTTAGAAGGTCAGAGATGTCCTGCTGCTGTTCCAACAGGATCCTAGCATACCCTTACCCTACTCTTCTCTTTCAGCCTTTTGGTTTTCATTTAAACTTATTGCCTTGTTGGGAAGGAAAGAGTGGGAAACAGGTGGTTCATTTTCTAGGTAGGGAAACTGAGGCTCACTGTACTCACATAGCAAGTTAATAATTCTTATTTCTAAAGCAGTGCTTTGCCCACATTCCTCAGCTCAAAGCTATAGAAGAATTAGTAAGAAAAGGCAAGATTGGTACAATCGCTTGACTTGTGCTAAGTGGAAACTTCTGCAATTTTTATTCCATGGATTTCCTTTTTATATCTTGTCATTTCTGCAATGCCCCAGAGTAATTTTCTTTTTCTTAACAATTTCAATAAGTAATCACCAGCCCCTGATTCCTCACATTTGAGTATTTCTATTGTCCATATACCTTTTCTTTCCTTCCCTTCTAACTCTGGCAGCATCTTCCTGCTCTAAAGACAGGGCCTGTGAGCCACAAAAGAATCTCAGGGGTCCACAGGATGGATTCTTTAGAGCTAGGAGAAATGATTTATAGAATTCCAAATTTGCTGGTGTTTTTCTCTTTCCTCTTTGTCTCCATTGGCCTTCCTTTTCTCATGTGTTTGTCCACTCTTAATAATTTTATTAAGATTTCAGAAGCATAGCCTTGAGCCAAAAGAAAACACCAGAGATTGTACATGAAAGATTTACTTTTTACCCTCATAGTAAGTAATCTAGGTAAGCAGTGGATTGAGCTCTGCCTTTGGATACTTTCTTAATTGTAAAATGAAGATAACAGCCCCTACCTCCCAAGCTGTTTAAGGATTAAATGAGATAACATTTGTCGAGTTTTTAGCACAATGCCTGACACATAATGGGTGCTTTAATAAATGCTTCTTTTTCCCTCATTTCCTTCTTTATTAGTTAACATAACCAGATTCTTTTAACCAAAGGAAAAGTGGTAAATCCAAGGTTTATTTTTTAGTATTAAGAGCCTTAGCTTTTCTTTCTTCACAGTGAACCTAATTAGTGTCATGGGACCTGAGTTCAAATTATGGCTCTGCCATTTTTGTCTTTGTGACCTTGGACAAGTCATTTAACTTTTGTGGGCCTCAGTTTCCTCATCTGTAAATTATAGGCTTTGGGCTCCTAGGCTGCTTCATAAGTCTCATCCTATGATTGATCTGGAAAGCCTCCTATGGGGTCAGATTAAGAGGAGAGCAGCGGTAAGGTTGTCTCTCTCCCCTATCCAGAGTCACACCCCTTCAGACTTAAGATTCCTTCTCTCCAGCAGTTTTAATTCCCTGGTTTTGGCTTCGGGGGCGGGAGAGGACGGTAGTGGGAGGGAGAGTTGTTCGAGGGCTGACCCTCCCACTCCCCTGCCCCTACCCCCAGCTGAGCTTTGAAAATCCCACTTGGAGCACTTTTCCCTGGGAAGTGGCCTGCCCAATTTGAGCCTTGGTTTCCTTGCCTGTAAAATGGGGGTGAAACCTCCTGTCTTCCTCCTTCTAGGGTAATTGTGAGGCATAAGTGAGAATGTCTTGAAAGTCCTTGCAAACCTTTGCTGTGCTTGTTACGCCAGCCGTTAAGTATTTAAATTTGGTTGGTTGTTCCCCCAAAGTCCAGACGAAAAAATTTGTGTTTTCCAAACGGTTTGATTTGGTGACTTGTTTTCTGAAGAGAGTCTAGGTGTAGACTTGAAGCAGTCCTGCCGCCTGGGGCCCAGGGAGGCGCCAGCCAACCTCTCCTCCCAGTTTTTACTGAAAAGGAAAGTTCAGCCTTTTAACTTTTCCGACCGCCTCTCCCCCTCGAGTGCTGCTGCCAGTTGCCTTGGCAACGCACCGTGGCAGCTGCGCAGTGGCGCCTAGACAGCTGGGTGGGGGCGGGGGAGCTGCCACCCCGCCAGGCCCCAGACCTGGGAGGGGAGGCCCCTCCTATTAGCCCAGAGGGAAAGAAAGAGCTGGGGAGATCCGGTAGGTAAAAGAGGGGGCCATCATTCTTCTTGCCCCGTTTGGGCCTCTTTACTGCCTGAATGTGCAAGGGGAGCTTTTTCTCAATGCTCCCTCTTCAAACTGAACCGAAACAAATGTAAATCCCTCTTTTCCCTGGTGAGGCAAAAAGAGGCCGTGGCCACAATGCAGTTAAACACAGAGCTGGTTTTAACCCCAGCGCTCTGACCCAAACTGCCATGCTCCCGGAAATTCCAAGGTGAGTGGGGGGAGCAGGGGGGTGCTCTGCTGGAACATGACATTTCCTGTCTCTGCTGAGGTCGGTGTCTGCTTGCTTTTATTGGTCATTTTTTATTTCAAATAAACCACATTTCTCCCTGGAGAAGCTTAAGGAGCTTTTCCAAACTGATGGAGAATGAATTTTTAAATGCCCCTGCTCCCTTTTCCTTTTCTTCGTTTCCTTCCCTTCCCACCTTCTCTTACCCCCAGTATGCAAGAAACTCTGTTGAGTTTCACTCTAGGAACAATGCTGGGTGGGGAGTATTTGTGGGCAAACCAGGACTCCTTTTGGGCTGGATTTTTAAATCCCAGGAGTTGTAATTTCTAACTATACATAGATTACTTCTTCCTTAATTTTGTTTATTTGAAACTAATTCATAAAAGCAATTTCCACAGCTACCTGCTTTTTTTCCCTCGTCAACTCAAGTCATAATGATTATCCTGTCTTAAAGCATAACCCTTAAGAGCTGTCCTCTCCACTTTTCTGGAATGATCTTTCGGCCAGAAAGGAAATTTTGCTTTTCTTGGAGCACACAGAAGCACCTCTAAAGATGACAGCAAAGATAAAATGGAGTTTTGCCAAGGGAATAGTTTTGCTTACTAACCCTTATCGCAAACAGTAGGGACCATTTAACACAAATAGAAACCCCAAAATTGTGATGGTGATGATGATGATGATGATGATGATGATGATGATGATATGACCTGGCAGTTTAAAAACTTGATTCTCTGTTGAAACACCACCTAGAGTACATATTTCTATTTGTGTTCCTTTGCTGTACCTTTACTCTAGAGTCTAGCTTATGAATAGCCTCTCTGTATTTCTAGTTCCCATGTTGAAGCTTCAGACTGGAGGTCTTCTCTTCTTCCTCCTTGGCTCAAGAGTTAACTTCATTTGAAGAGAGGAAAATTGCCTCCTAAGCTGTTTGTACTGGTTTAGCCTTTGGAATTACTAAATAGATCATCATCTTCTCCTTTAATTTCCTGTGTCTAATATCTAAGCATTTCCCCCTTACCCTCTCTCCCATACTTAGGGGAGGTAGGTTTGCAGAGTTTGAAAGGTGAGGGTAGAGAGAGGTGTTGAGATATCAACTTCCCTTTTGTAGGTTAATATCCCTAGGGAAACAAACTTAGGTTGCTTAAGGAAGTCCCTAAATTGTATTGCTAAAGAGCCATTGTTCTAAAATTAAGGGCCTGGTCAAAATTATTAGAGTAGGAAAAAAATTATATTTTGTGGCATTAATTTTTTTTAAAGAATTGCATTCTTTAAATGCAGTATGGCTTAAGTTGCCCCAGGCAGGTTTTGAGGTGATCTGGTCTGTAGGCCATAATTTTCAGAATGCAGGTTTTTCATGTACTTTTTTTTTAGTTTCTTGGCTTGAATTTAGGCACCAAAATAGGCAAGAGTGTTCACTTTGGGTGAATATAAGCCACTGAGGACTGATTAGGCTGGCCTTCAGGGCCCATGGTAACCTCTAATTACAATTTTGGAGAAAAGGGTTTGAGGGTAGAGTTGTTTGGAGTTAACCCATTTATCAATGGACTTCTTAGAGCTCATCTCTGAAACTATTTGTTTAGAGACACAAGACTCAATTGCTCAGTTTCCCTGGAGGCAGAGATTGAAAAAGCATAAGCCCTCACCGTGGGTCCTAACTGCCTTGCCCTTCCCATTTGCAGGAACCGGGTGGCCTTAGTCCTTCAGGTGAAACATCGTGCGCTATGGGAAAGAAAACCAAGCGAACAGCTGATAGTTCATCTTCAGAGGATGAGGAGGAGTACGTCGTGGAGAAGGTGTTAGACAGACGCGTGGTTAAGGGGCAAGTGGAATACCTACTCAAGTGGAAAGGCTTCTCTGAGTAAGTCCCTTCTTTCTCTCTCTCTGTCTGTCTGACATTAGTGCCCTAGGGATCTACATTGATAAAGGTTTCTTTGGTCCTCTTTTCCCCAATTGCTGGGAGTCAGGGAGTATAGTGAATAGAAAGTCGGACTAGGAATCAAAAGAATCTGCTTTTACTTTTTTTAGCTCACTTGAGGCATCAGCCTTGGTGTGAGTGCCACAGTTTCCTCTGAAATGATAACTGGTATTAAGTACTATGAACTTTTGAGGAGAAAGATAACCATATGAGGAATTTTTCTTTGCTGGGAATGGGGAGTCAGTTCAGGTAGGGAGGTCTCTATTTAACCAACACTAGGAAAAATCTTTGATATCCAGGTGATTTAAAAATTAATTTGAACTCACTCTAGAGAGCTCTTTGTAGACAAAATGGTTCTAGACCTTGCCATAGGGCAAGTTGCCGAGGTTTTCATCTAAACATCCCATAGGTGTCTCAAATTCATGTCTAAAACAAAGCTTATCTTTCCATAAAACCTTTCCCCACTTTTAACTCCCTTTTTCTTTTGAGAGCATACCATTGTTCCAGTCACCTAGGTTCCCAACCTCACAACCATGTTCTAACCTTCCCTCTCTCTTAGGCCTCATAGACAGTCAGTTACCAAGCTTTCCTCTAGATCCAGACAGATCTAGCAACTCTCACATCCTGACCAGCCTAGTTCAGGCTCTCAGACATCTCCTCTATACTTTTCCAGTAGAATCCTAACTGGTCTCTCTGCCTCCGGTAGCTTCTCTCTCCAGTCCATCCTCCTCACTGCTGGCAACTCAAAATTCCTAAAATGTAGGTCTGACTGTGCTCAAGAAATTCCAGTGGCTCCCTCTGGCCTTTAACCAGATACCAACTCCCCTTCTGCTTGTCTTTTAAAACCCTTCCCAATCTAGCCCCAGTCTACATTTCCAGGGTTATTTTATATTCATCTTATTCACATATCCTTATGTTCCAGCCAAATGGGCCACCTTGCTGTACCATCCTTGCACCCTAACTTGTCTCCCATGCCTAGAATGCATTCCTAGGATCATGGAACTAGAACTGGAGAGAACCTCAAAACCATCTCTTCCAGTCCCCTCATTTTGCAGTGGAGAAGGCAGAAGCTCAGAAGCATTAAGTGATTTACCCAAAGTGGCCCGAGCAGGATTTGAACCCATATCCCCTTGTACCACCCCTCCCACTGTACCACACTATTCCCTCTTCACCTCTGTCTCTTAGACTTCTTAGTCTTTCATACTTCTGTTCCAGTGCTATCTCCTACAGAAAGCCTTGCCCCATCACTCCAGTTCCTTGTGCCTTCTCCCTGGAAATGATTTTGTATTTTATTGTACATGTTCTGTGTTCCTGACCCTCCCTCTCTCCTTTTCCCATTTATCTTTTAATATCCCCAGCACCTAGCAGGGTGCCTACCTATCAATTCATTAAGTGCTTGTTAAATTGAACTGATTGCTATTCTCTTCTTTTTAAAGGAACTCTGGTTATGAGAGCTTGGGGAATGTTTTTATGCTGCACTTATGCACTTAAAATGCTCTCTTTATGCCTTTCCTTCCACTAACAACCCCTCTCCTGCCCCCCACTAAACTATAACCTCCATTGAGGGCAAGCAGCCATGATCTCCAAATTTTTATATATTCCCTTGACTTAGCATACTCTTAGGTGATCCATAAATGTTTGAATCAATATCTGTCCTTACTCTATATTGAAACTGTTCTTCTTCCAGGAGGGGGGGGGCACCACTTACAAGAGAACTAGAACTTGAGGTAGGTGTAGACACTTTTCTTGATTGGACGTGACTAGGAACCATGAGGTCTTATACAGAGTCCTTGGAGACTGTCCAAAGCAATCAGCTACAGCCTTTGGATAGAATCAGAAGAGAGGGGGGAATATCGAGGCTCACTGGGGAAAGCGCTGCTTCTGGACGCAGAGGAGCCCAGTTTAGATCCCACCTCTGATGTTTAGCCTTACGTGATCTTAGACAAGACACTCAACCTCCTTGGATCCCAGTTTCCTCATCTGTAAACTGGGGGGAATGGAACTGGATAGTCTTTGAAATCCTTTTGAATTTCAGATATCTGATCCCCTGACCCTCAAGCTGCCTGAAGTATTGAGAAGAAAGAAAGGAGGGAGGGAGGGTAAAGAGGCAATGGAGTTGTTCTTCTGACTGGAGAAGGTGGACATCCAGGCCTAGGTGCAGATGTCCTCCCTGTTCTGATTCTTTATGCTTGACAAGCAGCTTTCAGATGTGTGGTTAGAGAAAGGTAACAGCAACCTTGAGGCATTTCCTGACCATTACCCTTTTCCTGAGCCCTGCCTGATGACCTGGAGTTTATGGGTGAACGCATTGCTATAATGATGAAGAACTCCAGAGGGAGAAACTCCCAACATTTCTCTCCTTAACTTGATTAAGTGGGAACTGATTCAGTGAACCAAATAGAAAACCTGTTCATATTTGGAGAAAGCCGTGATAGTTCTAGAATTTGACCTACACTATTCAGTTGGACAACTACGGAGATAAAGATGTTCATTTTAACCTAATAAAGCAAAGTTACCATTGGCTCCATTTTACAGATGTTGGAAAATTACTGAATTAGATGGTCATCTTTTTTAAAATATTTTTAAACTCCCAGACATCATTTTAGTTTACAGATTCAAGCTCTCTTATAGCCATCGCTGGGTAAGCGTTAAAAGCCAAAGAACTTCAACCTCAGGAAAGACTTGAGCCATTGCCAGTTGTGAAAATTCACTTCACCAAATATTTATTAAGAATCTGCTCTGTGTGAGGCTCTGCTCTAGGTACTGGGGACACAGACAGAACAATCCTGGTCCTTCAGGGGTTTGTGTTCAGTTAGGTGGCTCTAACCTGTATCCATGTAGGTACATGCAGAGTAATTCAAGGAGGGAGAGAGTGAGGTTAACAGGAGCATCCAGAAAGGGCTTGCTCCCAAACTGAATTGTGGAGGAAGCTGGGGGTTGACTTAAGCAGCAGAGGAGTGCACGTTTGCAAAAAACCCAAGGTGGAAGAGGTCAACTGGAAAGGACCTTAGAGTCCTAAAGGCTAAGGACTGTGTGCTTCATCATAGAGGCAATAGGGAGTCACTGAAGGTTTTGTAGCAGTGGCTGTGACATGGTTCCTTATGTTTTAAGGATAGGGACTGGAGCTTTGATTTCATTGGTGTAGGAAACTCCATTTGGGTCAGCTCCCTCTTTGCAATTGAAGAGTCTTATGGATGCCCAGACTTGCCCAAGGTCATACCACCAGGACATGTCAGAGGCAGGACTGGAATCCAGGGCTTCCTGACTTCCTGGCTTACTTTTTCTCCACTCTACCAGAGTTGTCAAACTCAAAGAGAAACAGATTCGTTATTTCGTTAAACATTTCCCAATTACATTTTCATCTAGTTCCAGCTGTACTTGGGAGTTTTACTCTACCATGCTCCCTCAGATATGTTTTAAAAGTAGCAGACTTAGTAGCTGTTTGACGTCCCTTTTGTGTCTACGAGATTCAAGCATGAGTTTAGTGCTTGTACGAACTCAATCCATAATATTAGGTGCACATGAGAAAAATGGGTGGGAATCTAGGGAGATATTCCCTTTCCCACCAGGCAGCGCCTGTATGGTCTTGGCTTTCCCCTGAAGCCTGTCCTCGCTGTAGGCATACTTCCTCAACTCCCCAATTTCAAGAGTGAGAAATGGTCTACCTTTTACAAAAACTCTGTGGAATGAGTTTTGTCAATTTTATAAAGGGAGAGGGGAACTGAACTTCAGAGGGGGTGAGGGGACTAGTTTCTGGTCACATACCTTTTTGAGTCAAATCTGGGACTCAGCCCCAAGTCTGTCTTATGTCAAGTTGAAGGCTCTTTTCATTGCCACATTTGTAGTTACTCATTAACGTTAGGCCCTGGAGGAACAGAGAGTAGTAAGATGCTATCTTGCTGTAACGATGTGGGTGACTTTTTAGTTCTCACTGGTGGTTTCTTCAAATAAAGGGCTTGAGTGAATGTGTAACTTGGTTGCTTAAATTGTCTGACACTTAATACTATGGGATACAAATTAAAACATAAACTGGGTATTTTTAGGATAATTATGAATCCAATGGAACACTGATAGAAATGCATTCGAAGTCATTGATAGGTGATCTGAAACCTTTGGACATGAATCTTCTATACCATGTTTCAGACCTAGATAAAGGTAGAGGAGGTAGGCTTTTTTTTTTTTTTAAGCTTCCTCACCCTGACTGGCAATTATACTTAAGGTTTTCTAAAGATTACAAAATGCAGAGATTGTGCAAAGTTTAGGATTTATAAATAAGGTCTTTGGTGAACTCTTTGTCAGTAGCCTCTTTAGGAGACTGGTTAGATATGGTAGTCTTTCAAAAACAGAAATTTGGGCCCATTCAGATAGGTATCTTTTCTTGTCCTGATGGTTTGTGTAATGCTTGGTAAGTCCCGTACTGATGCATCATTTCCTCTGGGAATGATCAACATCTTTTAAGATCTTTGAATTTGGGGGGAAGTTATGGGGAAAACCTTCACAACTAAGGAGGGGAGATTCAGTGTACATTTAGTCTACACCAGGAGAATCAGTCCAAGTGATTCTGAAATGGGTTTGAACTCAGTGAACTCTTTGTTGTTCTTAGGCTATTATCTGTACCATAGGGCAAAGCTAGCAAGGGATTCTTAAGTGGCATCACTATATTGTTTCCTTCAAGAGCCTGGTTACTGGAGCCCACAGGGTATATTCAATACTTCCTGCCTGTAGGATGGGACTGTTTAACCTGTGTTGGTTAGAGTCATTCTTTCTTAGACTGGGAATAGAGACTTTCTTCAAAGAAACACCCAAGAACAACCTTTTAGTGGAAACTAGGTGTGGATTTCGATTTCGATACAGGAAAGTGATGGTAGTTTATTATGCTAGCTTTGGTTAGGGGAAACAAAAAATGCCTAGTTTGACTTACCTTGATGATTCCTTATACTTCTCAAATACTAACTATATGTGGGATTTTTGTTTCTTTGGGACAGAACCATGAATTTTATTAACTAAATGAAAGGTGGAGACTATTTCTCAGTTGTGCATTCAATTCAACACATATTTCAGAGCTCCTGTGCCCAGAGTTCTTTGCCAGGGCAATAGGCAAAAAATTCATCATGCAGAACAACCCCAGCCCCAGTTGACGGAACTTATTTATTATGTTGATTTTCCTAGCATACAATCTTACTCAGGCTCCCTCAGCGCCACAGAATGCAAAGCCCACCGTGACAGAGAGTGTGAATTCCCCCCAGCCCCCCTTCACATCATACTCCATGAGGCTGATCACCACTCCCTTTAACAGTCCTTTTGATTTAACTCTTATTGGTGTTTCTTGATGAACACAGGGACAATGGTGTGAGCGCAGACACGATTTGCCGCTGATAAGCGGCTAACATTTTACCATCATGTCCTTTCCCTGCAGCAGCTCTTCACCAGTCATGGTAGTTTTCTCACTCTTGCTTTCTTTCTCCTTCCCTTTTGTCCCAGGGAACATAATACCTGGGAGCCTGAGAAAAACCTGGATTGCCCCGAATTGATCTCAGAGTTTATGAAAAAGTACAAAAAGATGAAGGAAGGTGAAAACAACAAGCCCCGGGAGAAGTCAGAAAGCACCAAGAGAAAATCCAGCTTTGCCAACAGCGCTGAAGAGATCAAGTCAAAAAAAAAGAGAGAGGTGAGCTGGCATCTCATCTTCTTTTCTTTTTCTTTCCTTTTCTCTTTGGAACTTGTTTAACGGGATCTGATTTCGGCCCTGTTAGCTCTCTTCCCAGAATCCCTGGCTGAGGGTGAAACACTGGAACAAAGAGCTTTCAGGGAGGAATCTTGTCTCCTCCTAGCGCCCCCTTCTGGCTGAGAAGAGACACTGTGGTCCCGTTTGGCCACAGCTCTTTGTAGTGGCTGTTTTTCCGTAGAAGGCAGAATATGATGGTCCCAGGGAGGGTATGGGTTGGTGAGTTTTTGATGATGGGAAAAGGCTTTGAAAATGTCCGAAATGTCACTCTGCTCACCTTCCCACTTTGTCATTATTATGGTACTATTTAACTATTAGGCCAGGAGTTCTTGTTATATTGTTTCAGTTTGGCTCTGCCTAGTCCTGAATTTCATCTAGTTAGCTGTTCAGTTTCCCTGGTTAGCTAGCACAAGCTGGGTTTTGACCTCATGCTCTATACACCTTAGGATCTTAAAATTTCTGAGACGGGAGTCTAGTCTTTGCATGAATCTCTTCTTCGCTGCCCTTCTCCCTCACTTCCCACCCTCAAAACTCCCCCAAAACAAAGGACAGACATGACACCCTCCTGGTTAATAAAATACATTATCTGTTCATTTCCTCTAAGTCTTTTGATATCACCTCCATTAATAGCTACATAGATCTGCACTCTGTTTGGTTAGCAATCTTTGAAGGAAGTAAAGTATAGTGAAAGCTTCCTAATTTGGGAATTCTATGGAAGAAAGCAATTGCTTGAAGTCTTTTTGTCCTCATCTCTGTTACTCTGAGTATGTGGTTAGATAAGAGCAGGGCAGGTATCTTTTACAGAGCCACCAATTCTTATTCCAAGAAAGTAATAAAGGTCATTTCTTAGGCATTTGTAGCCCTCAGCATTTTTAGGTGATCTGGTAGAAATTTACCTTACTGGATGGCTTTTATTATAAGCACCAAAGTAATTCTTGCCTCCTGGTAGGACAGAAAAAGAGATCGCCTTTATCCAGAATTGAAATGAATTTGAAAGATGAGGCTCTGCAAATAGGAATGGGCCATGGGTTAAGTGTCCCTCTTTATATACTGCCTTATTTGAAGGGTCATACTTGTCCTATTCTAACAAGTTTGAACATCCTAGTGGCATGGTACTAGGGACTTCACTGTGTCTTCCTTCTCTCTTTAGAAAGGGAAGTTTTGTGACTTTTTTCCTCCATCTTTCATATCTCATGGCAGGTAGGAGCAGAGTGGGGGGGATTCTCCTATAACCCGTCTTAGGCTTGGAAAAGTTAGGGAGCAAAAAGTGCCTAGCTCTGAGCTTTTTAACAAGCCATTGATTGGCAGCCACTGCTTTCTCAGCCCAGTGTGGCTGTACTAAAAGGAATGGCTTGGCCTCAAGCCACTGGCCAGGGCACCACATTCAGAATGGAGCTGACCTTGAAAACTACCCTCAGCATCCTCTGCTTCTCACCTCTCATCTGGGGGCCCCTGGCGGCATTCTCAGTAGTGCTAGCACATGGCAGGCAGCTGGAATGATCGGCGAGTGTATGTTTTAAAGGTACAGGAGGGGATTGCATTTCTTTCCTTAAACCACCACAGAAGAAATTTGTTAGTCGGCATTATGCCTGATTTAAGATTACTGCCTGTGTGATGATTTTAGCATTTTCCTCGCCTCAACTCCTTTTTAGCAGCTTGAACATTTTTCTTCCATTTTTTTCTCCTTCCCTCCCTATGTGGCAAACTGTTTTCAGCCGCCTGCTATGATTTACAGCTCAGTCCCTGTGCCAGCATTCCAGCTGTGAGCAGCTGTGTGCACATCTGGGAACTTTCTCCCCTTCACTCCTCCCCCCCCACCCAAAAAAAAAAGAGCTATGTTCTAAGAGCCAGCATCTCCCTTGATCCATGGAGTTTCCTTCTCAAACGAGGGTTCTGTTGGGACCCTCTGAATCCTTTATGCTTTGTTTCTCCCAGAAGAGGGAGAAATGAGTATCAAATTAAAGATTTTATTATGAAAATGAAGCACTAGAGATTTCGTTTTTTCAGGTAGGCTCTTCAAATCTGGTTACATGTTGCTACTCAATAGGTTAACAATTATAATCCTGTAACAGACTTGAAAATGAGCTTTTAAAAAATTCATGATCTGTGAATTTCAACCATCAACTTCCTAACAGCCAAGTGTGCAACTAGGGCTGACGATTGAGGATAGACTGGAGAGAACAACTCCGAATAATCCCTTAGTGAATTAACAGTGACCTCATCGCTCCTACTCTGCATCCATCTCCATCCTGGAATGTAGACAATAAGTTCTGAAGCAGGAGGGGGCCAGGGCCAGGGCCAGGGCCGGGGCCGGGGCCAGTGAGACACAGAGGGAATGGAGTGTAATAAGATATAGGTGTGGAGGGTGAGTTCCTCTGCATCTCAGTGCCATAAATCCTGTGGCCGTTCTTATATTAGTACAGCTAATTGTTGGGTGACTGTTGGAAAAGTAATATTGCAAGTGGCAGATATTATTTGTGTCTGACAGTAGATTCCACACCAGTGGTCCACCACTTCTGTTGAGAAATGAATTTTCTCATTGGTCCCCTGGAACTAAGGTGGGTCATTGCATTTAATCTGATTTTTCTGTTGTCTGGTAGGTTTTTTAGTATACATTATTGTGTATGTTGTTCATCTGATTCTGCTTTTTCCTCTTTATCAGTTCAAACAAAAGTCCTGCTCTGAGGCGAGGTCTTTTCCTAGTAAATACAATCTGTGGATATGAACGGTGTAGTGACTTTTCTTGTGTAATTCTAGGTTGTTTCCCAGAATGGTTGGACTACTTCACAGCTCTGCCAGTATTATAGTAGGAGAAGTGACTTTTCTACTTTTCCACAGCTTCTCCAGCATTGGCTATTTTTTATCATCCTTGTCAGTTTGATGGCTTTTGGGTGAAATCCCAGAGATGTTTAATTTAATTTTTTTATTATTATTGATTTGGAGTGGTTTTTTTTACATGGTTGTTGACACTTTGCATTTTTTTTCTTTTGAAAACTGTTTCTATCCTTTGACCTCTTCTCTATTGGGGAATGACTTTTCATCAGGACCTTTCATTCTGGAAAGATGAAAGTTCAAGAACACAAAGGGAGGTGGTCCTTGTTTCACATCCTAAAATGCTCAAACTAAGGGGCTTGATGTTTAAAGGAAATAGTTGTAGAACAAATAAAAGGCACTCATGTAGCAGAGAGTAAACTTAGGGAGCTCATCGATAATACATTTTAAATTTATCATTAGAGGAATTGAGGGCTATTTGGCACCTGTCTCTTACCTTTTGAAGGTAGCCCTGCCTTCTTATAAAATGGCTTCATGTCCTAGTACCATCCATAGTACATCTAGAGGGACCATTGATCCAGAGCACAGCCCCTTAGAGATAGTAGTAAATGTTCAGTAGGGATCTACTGAATGGAAACTGAGGGCAGCTAGGTAGTACAGTAGATAGAGCATCTGGCCTGGAGTCAGGAGACCTGGGTTCAACTAACTCTGTGGCTCTGGACGAATCAGCTAATGCTGTTTGCCTCAGTTTGTTCATCTGTCAAATAAGCTGGAGAGAATGGCAAACCACTCCAGTATCTTTGCCAAGAACACCTCGAACAGGGTCACAAAGAGTTGGGTATGACTGAAAACAACTGAATGGAATCAAGAAGCCCCTTCCCAGAATTATAAATGGAAGTTTTAAATAATTTGAGCGGGTGAAAATGTCTTCAGCTTAACTTAGGTTGCTCTCAGTGGATCAGAGAAATGATCGGTGGTATTCTTTCACCCAAGTTGTAATGCCTCCACTTTTGTGTTTGTAGCAGAGCAATGATATTGCCCGGGGCTTTGAGAGAGGACTGGAGCCAGAAAAGATCATCGGGGCAACAGATTCCTGTGGAGACTTAATGTTCCTAATGAAATGGTGAGAGTTTGAGTCTCTTTAGTTCAGCAAGCATTTACTGAGTCTCTGCTGTCACTGTATCACAGGCATGGTCCTGTGTTTTAGGGGTACAGAGAGAAAAGAGAAAAAGTTTTGTCACAGGCTTGAATTTATACGTAAAATAGAGCAACATTCAGCATTTCTGAACTCAAGAATGTTGATTATCTTCAGGGATCCTTAACCCTTTAAATGTTCTTAGAGAGTCCCCCAAATTAAATTGATTCCTATTTTTTCTGGCAATGCACTTCTGGTCTAGGAATATTAAAAAGGCAATCCTCCAGCTTCACTATTAGGACAAACTTTTCCAGTAGAGCACGTGCTATTTACCAGGGTAACTGATATTGTTACTCATGTAGTATTATGTAACTAGTCTTTTTTTGTGATCAGAATATGTCATACTCTATCATGAGACCTGGTGTGGCTTGGAGAAGCCAAGGCTGACTGAGGCCTCTAGCCATTATTAAGGAAGAGATTTTCAAATTATGAGATTAAAAAGAAAACAACTGTTTTCGCAATCAGCATTATTAAATCCAGTACTGTCCAAAGTTATCCCATCCGGAAGAGGGAATGGCTCTTAGGAGAGAGTGAAGTACTTCCTCTCACCTCTGTTCCAGCTTTGCTTCAGAGATACAAGGTGATTTATGATACGTCCCTTATGGGATGCTGCCTTCTCTCTGATTCCAAGTCCTCTGGGCTCAAGATGAAGTCTGGTCTCTAAACATTGGAGGGCTCCAGCTTGAGTACCACGAAGGAAGCTAATTACCTTAAAAGTGGTTTAATCAGTAGGCTTAATATTTTATCTGATGGAAGAGCTGGTAGTAAATTACCAAGAGGCCTGTGTTTGAAGAGCTGCTGTAGTCCATGGAGAGGAACTGGTAGAGACTGTCCCTTCTTATTCAACCACATCTATTCCCTGTGGTTTTTAAGTCAAATTAACTAGTTTTTCTACTCAAAAGTCCAGACTTAAAATCCCTGCCCTAAGTAGGCGTTCCTTCTGCACAAATGTCTACGTTCTCCCTGACCTCTTTCCTGGAAAGTATGTCATTTGCTGGCCTTCCAGCTGACACTCATGATTACAGTGCAAGGCAAATATTAAGGCACTGCAGCTAGCTCTTGGTTATCCATGGCAGTGGGAGAAGGGTTGTCCGGGATGTAGGGGAACGAAATTCATGTTTAACCCAAATCTCATTTTAGCTAATTCCAAGAGAGATACTATAAGAATTGCTGAAAAATTGTAATTATTGACCGAATTGTGTTTCTATTTCCTTTTGTTTTGCATGACCCCTTCCTCTGGTAGTGGTAGTAAATAGTTTTAATATGACCATAAGGAGGGTGTGATCCACAAGTAAGTTAATCAACCTTCTAATAACTAGAAGTTGGCCTTGTGTTTAAAAGATCACAACCTATGTGATGGAAAATGATGAATGTTCAGTATGAACTATACAATTTGGAGTTCAGGCCTAATTCTTTGTTTCTAATTATTGGGGCAAGTCTGTTGTGATGAGGTTGTAAGTGCAGTGAGCTTGAAGTTTTCATTTCTCTCATTTGAACAGCCATGAATTTCACTTGCAAACAGCCCTGGGTTTCCTTCCCTCTCCCTGGAGACTAGGTACAATGCAAGACTCATGAAATGTTTGGAATGTATTTTCTTGAATTTCCCACTTTGAAATAGTATTTCAAGTTAATAGGACAAAGGGGTCATATTTTCCTTGCTGAAGCGCATTTTCCTATTCACAAAATGGGGGTTGTCACATCTCATTCTGTGAAGTTGGCTCGCCATTGGCACAGACCTTGTTTGGATCCTTATTCTGTCAGTATCCTCAAGCTTGTTTTTCTTTCTAGGAAAGACACTGATGAAGCTGACCTGGTCCTTGCAAAGGAAGCCAATGTAAAATGCCCACAGATTGTGATAGCATTTTATGAAGAGAGACTGACGTGGCATGCATATCCTGAGGACGCGGAAAACAAAGAGAAAGAAACAGCCAAGAGCTAAAGCAAGGGTGGCTTCTGTCATTTCTCTTTGTATATATAACACATTCACTTCCCCACTGCCTCCTCTTCCCCTTCCAGCCCCACTGCCCCTTCTGTCCTAAACACATCCATAAAAAAAAATGTGCTTATTACTGTGCTACACAGAAGAAATGTTGGTATTGGTTCTCATAACATAAATGATGGTCTGATTCATGATGTGTCTCTAGTGAAGACCAGCCATTTACATACTGTGTGTAATCCACCCCATCTTCCCCTTGCCCTGACTCCTTCCTTCTCTTCTCACCCCCATCCCCACCCCCACCTTTGCCCCAAGATGATGTTTTAACTTTTTAATCATCTTAGAGTCTTGATCTTTTTCAGGATTGGATTTGAGGGTTTTGTTACAATGATGATCATTTTAGTTATTTGCTTTGGTTTCATTCAGTGTGTTGATGACCAACAGGCCTCAGAATTGAGGTGTTGGAATAGGATGGGGAATTTGGGAGATTTTTGCAGGCTGTACTTTGCCTGGTTTTTATAAAGCCACTAGCACCTACCTACCTGCTAGGCTTTCTCCAACCCCCAAGAATACAGTGTGCCCAGTGAGGTTGTGTGGGCCCTGTTCCCCAACCTCCCAACAGAAATACTTAGGGCCCTGAAAAATACAAAAATATTTCTTGAAGTACCTCGGACCCCTAAACTCATGTCTTTTAGCAGGCTTTGTTTGTTTCCGCAAAAAAAAAAAAAGTCCAAAGTGACAGGATTGTTAACAAATTGTTAGCTGTAGTGCATGTGGATGGGGAGGAAACCTAGTTCATTTTTTTTTTTTTTATTAACATGCAGTATATATATTACTCCCTTCCCTTCCTCTTATCTGGACTGTGTATTTATGTAGGTGTGAGTGACTACCTGGTGCTTGTGCCAAGATCCTGGGTGTTTTCTCTCTCTCTCTCTCCCTCTCCCTCTCTCCTTCTCTCCCTCCCTCCCTTTCCGTCCTCCTCCCCCCTTCTCTCCCCATCACTGCCAATTCTTTCTTGTAGCCTCCCAAAGCTTTCTTCTTAACTACCAAAGAGGCTTCAAACCATTCCCCTAGCACTCTTTGTTCTCCTTATGCAGTCCTAGGGAAGCTAGGTCTCTTTTACACCCCATTCTCTCCACACACTATCATCAAAGTGGATAAAGGGGAAGCTCTCAGAGAAGAGCCATTGGCTACAGCACCAGCTATGAAGATGCATCATATTTAAGGTTCCAGATATCCTCACTTTATGATTTTGGCTTCCATTCATATTTTTTATGTGTTTTTCATGGGATTTCCTCACTTGTTTTCTGGAATGTTGCCCTAGTAAGGAACTAGCTGGGCAGAAGGTGGCTAGACATTTGCATCTTGACACAACTTCCTGTTGCCCTTCCCATCAAAATAGGTTCCCCTTTGGTTTCCTGATATAGTGTGGTCCTATCCTGATCCTACCTTTCTCTCCTTCCTCCCAGCCTAAGAAACAGGTTGCTTCTTTTTCTGATTGCGGTTGGGGTTTAGCAGATCAAGTAAAGAAAAGGCAAGAATTTAGGGATCCTAACTACAGTCCTAGTTCCATAGAAATATAAATAAATATTAGAATTAGTCTTAACTCAATAGGGATCCGCTGCCCCTGAGGCTATTTTTGGTTTTGGTTTTTTACACTTAGCTCTCTGGCCAGGAACGTTCTACTGTTGCTAGATTGTTCAGAGTAAAGGGAAATAGATACATTTCTCTAAATCTATAGATTTCAGATCATATGCAAATCATGCATTGATTCATAGTATTTGTGAACTCATTTACCTGGCAGTTCAGCTACTGGTTTGAGTTCTGTGTATTTGTATAAATTATCCCAAACACCATACTGTACCAAATTGTAAAGAAGATAGGTGTTTCTTTCTATAGCAACCAGATAGACAGGAATGATGATGCTTGAGGTGGTCACCGGAAAGTGTTTCTGTTCATAGTGGCGCGATTTGGTGAGAAATCCACAAACTCTGTACCTCCAGTGACCCAAAGGTTTTCATCTCTTCTCTCCCTTTGTTTCCATTGAACAGCAAAGACCTAAAAAATTCAGGCACAAGAACAATTGTGAGTTGATCATATTTGACTTGGGAGGAGGGAAGGAAGAAAGATGATTGAGAAGCAATCAGTAGGTACCTATGGGCATTGATTAACCTACTCCTTAGGAGCAGGAATCTGTAGGCCAAAGCCTCTGAGTAGATGGGCTACCTCTGGGCTTGCTACTGACAACAACAGTTGGGTCAGGTGATCTTCTGAATCTTCTGAATGAAATTGAACAGCTTATAGGAGACCTATAAAAAAGTTCATCAGAATCTGATGTTTTACTTCTGACAAATGATTCTTAGGTCATGCAGTGTTCCTCACTACTTTCATTCCTGCCCCTTTCCTCATTCCTGCTTATTCTCTCCTTCTGTTAGACACCAGTGCTACACTGGATCTTTGCCAGCACTGCTTTAATCCCCCACCCCTAAACCCCTAGCTCTGTGATAACTGGTTTTTCAGGAATGTAGGGAGGCCATAGCCCCAGGCTAGGTGACTGGCTCCAGCCTCCCTTCTCTCTTTTTATAGGACTGCTGTTAGAGCTTCAGTAGCAGATGTCTGCCCACCACCCTAGGATTTCTTTCTTTCTTTTTAAGTAAAGCAGCTGGTGTAGGCTTTCTTGGTCCTTGAGAAAGTATCTTCAAGTAGGAGCATGTTTCCTTGGAATCCTGTGCCCTCAGAGGAGTTAATAGCTGTGGCTTAAATATTTTCATGCCCAGGTCTTAGATGTTAAAAATATTTGTTGGACTCTGGAATTGTCATTCAAAAATCATGATCCTTCCCAATAACTTCTAAATCTCCCAGTCTCCTCCCAAATGGGATTTGGAAGGAGATGAGGCAGTTGATTTAAGCCACAGGATAGGCAGATGGCCCCCGTATTGAGAGCTTAAACTTTCTCAGCAGTAATAGAACCAACTCCCCTGAGTTCAGGAAGAGCAACATAATCCTTTTCCCCCTTCTGTACTGAAATCCAGTCCTGTCTGTCCAAGGAAGCTGCTAGCCTCATGATTGCCCAACACTCAGATTATCTTAAATCAGAGACATTTTTATTCTCTCCTTATACTTTTGTGACAGATATGTTAAAAATTATTAAAAGAGCAGTTTATGAATTTTTAAAAGTACGTTTCATATGAAACTGATTAGTTGTGACTAGATCATCTGAGTTGTGCCTAATCCCTCTGGTCTAGTTTCATGATTCTGTGCAGAGGACCATGAAGGTGGCCCCCTTGATCTAAGTCCATGGTGTGTTCTTAGATTGTCACTAATGACATGTTTCAGGCTTTTAATTGTTTGCTGGTTGATAACTGGGAACCTTTCTTGTGGCTGGCACTTGGTGGCTGGCAGAGTTGAGATGTTGCCGTAGGTCTTTACTGCTTTATGGAGCAGGGATTCCCTGATGTGCATGGCATAACAAGAAGGTTGTGTCTGCCTGGATTTTGTCAACTCTCTTCCAGAGATCAGAGCCTGTTGACATTTGATGCCACATTATCCATCTTTGCAGTTACTATCCCCAGAGCTGAGGTACTATCATCCCTAATAGCCTTTATGTCATCATGAAGGGCACATAGTTGGTATCACTAAGAAGCCATGAAGGAGAGGGTGGATTTTCTTTCTTCTTCTTAATATGTTCAATGATACTAGTTGATTTTGGAGTCAGTGTAAGCCACAAGTCTGCTGTGGTTCTAGAGGTCCAGGCTTGAGTGATGTTCCATCATAGCCAAGGGAGGGGTCCTCAGATGGGACTGCAGCTTGAATCAGCATCAATTTGGTGCTTTGGTGGTTTTCCCCCTCAGGTGGGCTTAGTTGGAAAGCTATGGGTGAATCATGAGAATGTCTGGACATTGTAGGCTGTGTCTTTTAGGTCCACCTCCCCTTTGTGCTTAACTTGCATCTTAAGAAAGACCTGACCTTATTTACTGGTTCTATTCACTCCTCTAATGAAGGCCACCCTGCTGTCATCTCTTCTCAGCAGATCAAATCATAAAGATTTGTGCATGTATAAACACTTGTGTCAAATGCATTAGGAATCTTTGAAGCCTGTTGCTTGTGTGTTTCTTGACCCTAAGAAAATGATGAATTTTAACCACTACAGTTTAGAGTAGCTGTAAGTTAGGTGGTAAGACTAGGTCCCTCCAAAATGTGATAGTTGTTCTTAATTCCCTGTACTTGGGTCTTTATGGAAATCTGTCTGTGGGGGAACATGAATCTATATGTTTATGCCGGGCAGGTGGTGGGTGTCTCTCTAGGTCTAGTAAGGGAGTTAGGACAAGGGGCTTGTTGGGGGGGAGAGGGGTGCAGAGGGGAGTAATTTCCTAATTGTCTGGGGGCTTAATTTTGGGGTTAGAGGAAACAAACTATTTTGCCAACCTTACTAAAGTGTTGTCTAGACTACCTTACAGGTTAGAAGAAGCTTCATAACAGGTCTGCCCTGCCATCACACTGACTGTACTCCCCCACTGCTAGCACAGAGGAGTAGTGTGCTTTGTTCACTTCTCAGATTACAGGTCTTTCCATTTGTAGCACTGCCCTAGATTCCTGGTGGTCTGGACCAAGAGCTGCTGCTGGAGTGCATTTGGTATTTTCCTTTACAGGGAGAGAGACAAAGTTCAGTGGCCTTCCCACTCTTTGTAGAGAAACTCTTCACATTTCTGATTTCGTGTGTTCCTTAAGGTATTTTTGGCCTTATCTCCTCAGGGCCTAACTCATCGGGGTTTTGAGGTGATGAAAAAGTGCCTTATGGACCAGATGGAGTATTCAGGAGTCAGAAGATTCTGGTTTGAACAGCAGTGATAGGAATTGAGTCACTCACCTTCTGTCAGTAGAGTCTACATTTTGAGGGTTTGTTTTTAATTTTCTCCAGACATGGTGATGGATCTGCACTGATCCATTCTCTTGACTAGTCCTTTGTTACCAGTGGTATATATTTCTTTGCAAGATGTTGGCTCTGTGTCAGGGGTTAGCAAGGCCTGTAACCTTGAATAGAGGGACATTAGCTGTCCCAGCCAGGAATTCAGCCTAAGATACTGGCCTTTTTCATAAGTGGTATGTTCTTCTCAATTGTGCTAAGCTGGTCATAGACTAATATCTGGGAGTGATTTATTTGTTCTCTTCTAAAACACAAAGGTAACTCAAGGCTAGATGTTTTCATTCTGGAAGAGAGAACTTAACAGTTCTTGGTGAAATGGGAGTCCTTAACCTTGTCCCTGGCTTAGGGTCTTGACTGAAGGAGTTCCTGATACAGTTGAACCTCCATGACTTAGGGTCATTCAGGGCAGAATTGGATAGATAATGCTTATTTTGTAGAATTTCCTTACAAACAAGGACTTGGTCCCACATTTTTTGTGTGTCCATCATAATACCTAGCATAATGCTTTGTATATGAGCGACGCTCAGTAACTGCCAGATTTCCCCAAACCTCATTGGAGCTGATATCCTTGTTAAAAAAGCATTTATTTTGTTGAATAGTTGAGTGTGTCCCTTTGGTAGATAACTAGAACAACTTCTGTTCTTTGGCAGATCTTTTACCAGAGCTATTTTAAAAATTCCTTTCCTTAATAGAATTTTTAAGAGTGATTAGAAGGCCTGAAAAGAAGGAAAGAGTAAATGGGAACATGGATTAGCCACAAGTAAGCTGCTTTGCTCTGAATGGGTGAAGGTTGCAAAAATATTTCCAGTTTCTTTTCTCTTCAGCTGAATTTCTTGGGTTTTAATCTACCTCATTTTATCAAAATAAGTTTCGTCAGCTTGTGTCATTGCTGCTCTAAATGTCATCAGTGACTGGTTATTCCCTAAGTGGTGGTTTTTGCCTCACCGTGAATGCATGTTCTTTTGCCTTTTTTCTCCCCATCTTTGTTTTCATATTGCTTCAGGCCTTCTCCTGGAGCAGTCTTTTCCATCTAGCCCTTAGTTTGTGGGAGGCAGCACTCCTAGGACCTATCGCCTCTGAGATTAGCAAGGGAAGGAATTTTGAAACAAGGTGTTGAGGAAGGTGAGGGCAATCACTGGAGAAACCTGTGCTCAAAGGCAGCCTACACAGAAAGAGCCATTAATTAAGACGTTTCAAAGTCAACTGATTGTGGTCATTAATGTCACAATAGATCAAAACCTCATTATCACAGGCTCAGTAAGAGCCGTCAGTATTAATCGGAAAATCTAATAGGAAACTATTATCGAGAAATTAGGCCAAATTGAATCCAATGAACTTCCCATCTCGTTATGCTCTGTTTTGGGGTGTGACCCATGGGGTCTGGTGCAAGCCTAAGTAAGTACAGCTCATTCTGTAAGGGGTGTTATCCTCCCCACAGCCTGAAACTAGCCAGCTAGGTCATCCTTGTTTCAAACACCCAACTCAAAATGTCCGTGTCCAGATCTTGCAAGAATTTGTTGGTTGACCTTTCTGGAACTAGTGTTTCCCAAGTAGATCCATTGTTTATAAACCCCAGCTGGATGCTGAGGAATTTAAAGAGACAGAAATTCTCATCCTTTTTTTCAAAGCAGTTAAAGTGTAATTGAATTGCTAGGTTTGAGTTTGACGTGTTAACAGCCTTTTTTGAGGTTGGCCCTGGTGTTCCAAGTTTGAACATTTATTTCTAAAGCAAACCTATGGAAATAAGATTTTTACCATAGATAAGATTTCTTACTTCGACATTTGAAGTTGATCTGAAGAACTAAGAATAGCTGCTCTTTTTACCTTCTTTCTATTGCTAAATGATTGCTTGAGAAGGAAAGAATGAAACAAGATACTGTATCTAGTTGGGGAGAAATGAATTGCCTCATGAACTCATGAGCTGCCTATCACTGATTTAAGTTGAAGTTGTTTGACCACTTGGAATCTTAGTTGTTGTAGACAGGATTCATGTTTTAGGAAGGGGTTGGACCAGATAACCCCCTGTAACAAATTTAGGTCAAAGACCCCGAGTAAATTTAAAAGCAGCTTAAGCCATTTTAAGCTGCATTTGTTTGTATACTATTAATCTTTAGTTGTTTTGAAAATGCCACAGTAATTGAAGGTGAGATGTTACAGAAAGAAAAGTATCTTTTCTCAGAGGAGGTGGGGGCAGAGCAGGACAGACAGTGTTGGCTGCTGCAGTCCTTGCCATGCTCAACTTTGTCCAGAGATCTGACTCACAATGCCAGCCTTCTTTAAGGACCTGGTAGCTCAGAGCAATGCAGAGACCACCACTGTCAAGCTCTTCATACTCCCTCTCAAAAGAAGCATCTTCTCACCCATTGGTTTCTGACTAGCACATGATTTTCTGATCCTGCAGCCTTTCACTGTAGCACCCTGAAGAATCAGTGACTCGATCCTCTTCCCTGCCCCCAATTCTTGGTGCAGGTTTGCCTTGATTTAAGCAGGCCTGATCGTAAATGGTAGATGTTAAAAGCAAATAAATTGGAGTTGAATGGGGGTAGGGCAGTAATTTTTCCCCTTACCAAAGGGTTCTTTAAATGGCAAAAAAAGAAAAAAAAAACCCAACACCTGCTGAGTCTAAAATACTGATTTCCTAAAAAACCATGCACAGCTTTACCAGAGAGTTCTTAGGAGTAAGGACTAATCTGTTGTGCCCGTTAGCTCCTTACCTGTCCGAGGTGCTCGGTAGGTGCTCAATATTTGTTGTTTGAGAACATCTTTTGTGCAAAGGGAGGTATACCTGCACACATCGCTATCATGCAAACCTTCGGAGTCCAAGGCCCACTCTAGGAAGTAGCCTAATCATGTAGGACGTGGCACAGGAGTTGGGTGTGGATGCTAGGTCTGGTGTCTGCTGACCCCCCTCAACTGACTCATAATGGATGACCTTGGGCAAGTCATTTTCTCTCACTGCCTCAGTTCCCCCATCTGCTAAATGGGGGCAATAATACTGACCTACCTCACAGGGGTGTGAGGCATTGCCAATTGCTCAAAAAGTGCTTAGGATCTTTGGGTGGAGGATGCTGGGAGCTGAAGTCTTAAGCCTGGCCCAGGCTTTGGTCCTCATTGAACTGTCTCCAAGAGTGGAATGACTTAGCAACCCAAGCCAATTTTCTGTGTGTCCCATACTCCCCTGTCCCTCCAGTCACCCTTTCATCAAAGCTGCTAATTCAGATGTTGACAGTGTTTTCATAAATGTTGGAGTCGAATAGCCAAGAAATAATTGTGGAATTGTAAGAGGGGGAGGCACTTGCTGTTTTCTTTGTCTTTCCACAGAGAAGGTGGGGGTGTTTCTCTTGTATTTGGATTCTAGTGCCCATGGTCTGAGAAAAGAGGCCCATGCTGCCCCAGGAGCAGAAATGACCCCAGCGGTTTTGATTCCATTCTTTCTTGACTATATCCATACATTTACAACTGATCTGATCTTAGGACAGCAACATCCTTACCACCATCTTTATGGAATCCGTTCCCAAGCTTCCTCCTGGGATCTTGTGTGCCTCCCCTTCCTATTTCCTATGTAAGGGAAGAATGTGTATATTGCCACATTGGAAATAACCATTTTTAGAGTATTGTTACATTTAACACTCCCAAACTAGAGTGTGGATGCTCCCTAATGTTTCATCCAAGCCATTATATTCAGCATCTATTATCTCTCTTCCCCAGGGTTCACAACGTGGACCTGATGTTGTTTTTACTGGTCTGGTTTGGAATGGCTTCTCTGGGCCCCATTTTGTTTTCCCAGACATGGGCTTATGGGCCTTGCTTTTTCTCAGTTTCAGGGGGCTCATCCAGTCCCTGTCACCAACAAGACCCATTTTTTCCTTCCCTTACCCTCATTCCTGGATCTGTAACCCACGAAAAAGCACAAGGTCTTGGCCCCTTGCTGCTGTTACATGTTCCTTTTTGTGTTACACGGACTCTTCTCCTTACTCTTCGCCCAGCATCGGAAATGCCAAGCACAGCTCGTGGGAAGTCTGGACAATGGAGAGTGCTCAGCTGCCACAGGCCAGGAATGAGAACTTCAGTACTGGCACCGTAGCCCCTCCCAGCTATCCCCCCAGACTGGGCGCCAGGTCGGCCCAGGAGGCTGACGCATCTCTCGGCACCAGGCTTCATGGTAGCTTTCTTTACCATCCAAAGCAGATCGGATCACAATTTGGAGCCAGATGTCTGGATGGAAAATGGGAGATTGAATTTTTAATGGACTTTGTTTTGTGGGGGAGTTTGGGGTATGCTTTCTTGGTTTGATTTTGGCCAAGTCTGGCTAATTTTTTTTAAAGGAAAATTGTGTATGTTACACCTTTTAAATGTAAATGTTTAAAAATAGGCATTTATGTGTTTCCACAACTGACATCCAATGCAGACCTCATTCTCTCCCCTTCCACCACCTTCCTCTTTTTCTCCCTCTTTTCATACTCTTGTATTGGTTCTAATAAATGGTTGCTTTTCAAATTGTATCATGAGTAATATTTTAAAGATGTTTTAAAGATATTTTAAAGATATTTTAAAAATGTAGCCTTGCACCCATTGCTCATGTCTCAGTTCCCAGAAAGCCAATAGGTCTTCTAAAAGGGTTCACTGTCTCTTATGGTGGCCACAACCGGAGGAATGCAGAACCTCGATACTGAGTGTCTTCTAAGGTCCAAGGGGGATACTGTGCTATTGGAGAAATGGGGATGAACTTGACAGTCCCTACCCACAAAGATGTGTGGTATAAATAAGATAAATACTAACCGAGTTCAGGGAGAGGTATGAATTCTGATGAGGGAAGAAGGCTTCATGAAGAGCTGGACTCCACTACTGATAACTAGGATTTAGAATATTGAGATCTCCAAGCAGTATTGGTTATCCTCACTAATGGAAGGTAACAGTGCACAAAGAAGAATAAAATGTGTCACACTTGACTATGGAATACATTTCCTGCTTGTGTTATGTTGCAGTCTTGCTTTATTTGGGAAAAATAGCGAAATGACTGTCTTCCCTGAGTGCACATTAGCTGTTGGGGAACATAGCCAAGAACCTACTGGGTGGCAGTGAGAAGCCAACCTAGGAGTAAACATATGCTACGGATGATTCAAATGCAGATAATTAAGAATGTGCTGCTCTCTATAGGCCTATGATGTATTCTGGCATCTTAAGAGGTGGGCAGGAATATTCTGGAGAGTGGGAGTAGGCTTCCCCTGCAACCCACACATCCGGTGATCCCCCATTCACTTCTTGACTTCCCCTAAAATACTTCCTCTCAATGCTTAATGTTTCCTCCCCTCACATTCAGCATGTTTTCTCCCCTTCCTCTTATCTTACTGCTTGGTTATATAGTATCTCCCCAGCCTGGACTCATAAAGTCTTATGGAGACATCTGTAGGTTGGCTGACTTTATGGCCCGAGACCCCATAAACATGGGTGGGAGAGCTATTTGGTCCTCTTCAGAGTAAGACCCTTCAGGATATTATTCATATATTCTGTTTTTTTAAAGTCTTAGAATATTGGTGCTAGAAGGATCCCTTAAACAAATGTTCTTAACGCTTGGCACTTGTTTAATGTTGTGATGACTATTTCAATATAATTGGTTTCCTTTGTAATCCTATGTATTTTGTCCACTTAAAAACAATTCTGAGAAGAGGTTAATAGACAACCAGATTGCCAAAGGGGTCTAGGACATAATAAAGTTAAGAACCCTCCCCTTCCCACACCCCCCTCATTTTAAGGATAAGGAAACATCTGATTACACATCTCTAGTCCTTGACAAAACCCAGGACTAAAACTCAGGACTCCTGACCACAGTTCAAATATTCAACAAATATGTTGTGTCCACTATGCTCAAAGCATTGAATTGGACACAATACAAAGAAGAAAATGTTCAAGGATCTTATTGGCTTCTAAGAGCCTACTGAGGGATTATGGCACATACACAGGCATAGTATACGGAAGAATGTGATTAGGGAAAAAAAAAAAAGGTCAGAAAAGAACTTGGGGAAAATTTGAGGAGAGAATGCTTTGTGCTAGAATGTAAAGTCAATAAAGAATGTAATGTGAAATATGGTTAGAAAGGTTGACTGAAGCCAAATTGTCTAAGGAGTTTATATTTTATCCTCAGGGTAATAGGGAGTCACTGATGATTTTGAACAGGGTCTGGGGAGGCTGATCTGTGCATGTGGAAAATTACTCTTCAGCTATACGAAGGACTAGAAGTACTTGTAGTTGGTTATAATGGTCCATGCAATAGCTGGTCAGGACCTGACCTACTGTGGCAGTATGAGTGGAGTAGTGGCAATGGATGTTGGGGCAATCTAATGCCTTCTTTACTATATATACAGTAGAGGTTCTTTTTTCCTCGGGGACAACTGTACATACTGTTGGTCTTAGTTTCCCTCCAATGTGCTATCCAGCAAGTCAGAAATGAGTGCATAAATAGGGCCCAGGATTCTAGCTAGCTTATCTTCTTTCCCCAGATCCCTCCCTCCCTCCAATTTAGGGCAATAACCCAAGAATCCTATTTGGCCATGTATAGTCATTTTGAATCCAGTTTTCTTGCTTTCAGCTTCCTGTTAGGTCTCCTCCAAAGTTACCCACTCCCCTAGAGAAATGAAATGTTAGCTTGGGAAGTGCAGGATTCATGATGGTGGTGGGAGAAGCCTGTACTTTGCTCTGTCTCCTTGTATGAGTTGCTAGGGCTCCAGACTGCCCCAACTCTAGCCATGAAGTAACAGGAAGGCTCTGTGCCCTCAGAAACCATTTTAAAAGCTTGGGGCTGCTTAGATATGTAAGTAGTCAAAGGTGGTTCTATATGTGGCTGCAGCTGGTGAGGTTGTAGGTCTGACAGGTGGATGAGGGATGTCCCGGCATGAATATATCCACTCTTCAGGTGCTGAGTGAGAATGACAAGGGAGGAAACTGTAAACTCCCAACCTGCTCAGAAGGAACAGACGCCTCTGTTTTGACTAATGAAAGGCAGGAGGAGGCTGTGGGTCAGTACTACTTTTGATCTCATCTTTCTCCCTCTCCACCCTCCTCAATCCTTTTCTCCTTTTCTCTGCAGCCCTCTTCTTCCTTCTCTACAGATATAGCCTCTTACTTTCCAACTGCCATCTCTCTCCATTCTGTCTGGCTGTGTCTGAGTATCTATTTGTTAGCATGTTTGTCTCTGTCTACTTCTGGGTCTCTATTGTTCCTGCCTGTCTCTATGTTGTTCATTTCCTCACTTGCTTCTGAGCTCCAAATCTCTCCCCCTGTGTTCGTTCCTTCCCCCTCCTCAATTGCACAACCAATCCTATTTTGAAATATTTACTTTTATCTTTTGTCCTCATGTTTTTCCCTTATCTTCCTATTTTTCAATCTCTAAAACAACAACAAAACAACCTGGGGTCCCTTTAAGAGATCCCTCCACCCCTTCCCCTTCAACTGTAGAAACAGGTGCATCTCTTCCAGCATGTAAATGGAACTCCCCACACAAGCACACCCTGGATCAGGAGAGATGATGGTGTCTCAACAGCCTCATCATTCCTAACCAGAGAAAAACCTTATTTGCTTAGGAGCCAGAGAGAGTACAAGAGATGCTGAAAACTGAGCTTAATGAGGAATTTGGGGGTCATCGAAATAGGAGTGTTTGGGGTTATTTCCTCCCCTTCTCTTTTGTTCCCCTTATCTCCTGGTGAGTGAGTGAGTGTGTGTGTGTGTGTGTGTGATGCCGAGGTCTCAGCCACAGATGATGCAGTCTCTGAGATTGCTCCTCCCTTTGCACCAAACCCTGGCTCGGGGAGGGAGGGTTGTAGTGTGCCGTAGTGTCCAGGAGTTCTTGGGTTCCCACTCTTCCTCATTCTCTCTTGGGGGCCCTGACCCCCTGCTTCTAAACCTGTCCTTTTGTTTTCTGAACAGAACACAAGAGTACTTGGTTTTCGACGGACTGCTTTCCATTTCCCCACCCCCCCAGCTTCCCATCACCCTTCTTAGCATTCCAGGCATGTCAGCTTACCATGGAGCTGGGAAAGAAAGGGGATGGGGCTCTGGGGATTCTCTTCATTGTGGAAAGGGGGTTTCTCTTTGTCCCATTGACCAAGAGAAAAACTGAAAGATGCTCTTTCTCCTTTCAATGCCCTTCCCTTCCTTCCCCATTCTTTTTCTTGGCCTCTCTCTCAGCTGGAGTATTGGGGAATACCAGGAGAGGTAGGGAGTGGGGTGGGCAATACTGAGGAAGGTCAGAGGCAGTGGGAACAGTAAGAGGCTACCAGGAGAAGGGGCAGACCTGGGTGGGGAGATCCTGGGAAAGGGGCAGGTTCTGGAGCTGTAGATACAGGGAACACAGCAGAGAGGGGATGAGAGCAAGAAGGCTGAGGGGAAGAGGGACAAAAATTAGGGAACTCCTGGACACAGAGAAAATCAGTCTCCCTCCTCCCTAGTCTGGATCTCTAAGGAGGAGAAAGGACACTCCCTTTGTCATCCTTTTCCTGGGAATCCTGTTTTCTACCGGCCCCTCCCTTTTAGAAGCAACTTATGCACATAGTAGGTGCTTAATAAATGGTAGTTGACTGACACCTCCTGGAAGACAAACACACCCAAGTGTTTTTATTTTCTCAAATTAATAATTCCACTTTTAAAAAAATTTCATAATAACCCTTAAATTGATGACATCTGGGGGTGTTTTGAAACCAAGGCTTGGGACTCACTGGCCTGTAAGTCCATCTGTCCATCTGTTCTTAATCTAATCAATTCTTTCTTGCCTCTGCAGCCCCATTTCCCCCTTCAGATGAATTCCCTAAGGCTAGAGACCTATTCCTTTCTTGCTTCCTCTGGGTCTCCACCCCACCCCGCAATCTAAAAGGTCACTCAGACAGATAGACTAGAATGACTTGAGATGCCTCCACTGATGAAAGCTATTGGAGCCCTTCCCTTCCTGGCTTCAAGGGAGAGAAGTGATGGACAGGAAGAATCACAAATTGACTCCAACTCCCTATATTACTGTCTTTTGGGTCCAACATAGATTAGGTATCCTTGGAGGCTTGGGAATCAGGCCATAGGCTAGGACTTAGGCTAGATGAAGGGGGTCCATGAACTTGTTTTTTCAAAAATTTTTGGATAACTATTTCAATATAATGACTTCCTTTGTAATCCTGTGTATTTTATTTTATGCATTTAAAAACATTATTCTGAGAAGGGGCTAATAGATTTCAACAGACTGCCAGAGAGGTCCAGAACACACCACAAAAAGGGTTAGGAAGCCCTGGAAAGGAAGAAGTTGGAGGAAGGAGAGATGGGGCATGGCCCACTTGTCGGCTGAAGGGAGATCAGATCGATAAGGGAAATAGAAGAGGAAGAATCACCTTCTCCCCCCCCCTCTCTCCTGTTAGAGTAGCATTGACCAAGGAAGGTCTCCCTAAGTAGCAGGAAGGTTATTTAGGGTTAGTTAGGCTTACTGCTCATGGTAGAACCTGAAATTCCAGTGTTGCTACCCTCCACTCCCAATTCAGAATAGTTAGCTCTAGGATAGGGCCTGAGAGTCAGAGGTATGAGCCCATAGAAGAGGTGTTTTATTGGCCAGGTATAAGCATCACCCCAGGCCCCAGGGAAGATAGCTCAGGGCGTGGCAACTCCTTTTCTTCTCCCCGGAGTGTGTTCAGTTTCAGCTTTCCCTGGAGCCTGAGGAAATAAGGAACAACCAGCTTGTTTCCAGAAAATGGTGTTTTGGGAAGGGGGCACAGCAAGCAGCCAGCCACTTGCATGGATGTTCCAATGTCATGATCCCAATGCCTCAGCCCTCAATATTTTACAGGAGTGAAAGCAACCATTCAGACCACCCCAAACAGGTGATGATCAAAAAAGCATCAACACATTTGGAATAGATATGTCACACTTTCTTTTTCCACAGCAGATTTTTCTGTTGTGTTGAAGCTAATACTAAAAAGTACCACTTCCTTTTCCTCAACACATGCTTGAGAGATGGTAGAAGGTATTCTGGGAGTCTGTGTTGGAAGGGGGTGGGGAGAGAACTAAGGGAGGGATGAGAGAAAGCCAGTCTAGAATTAAGTGGATAACAGAGAGAAGAACTTTTATGGCTCCCATGCTGACTCACTGGGGTAGAGTTATACAAACAAGAGACTTTAGAAGGTGCCTTTCAAGGTCTGTGCCACCTCTGGGCTCACTGGGCTGGACCAGGCTAGAGCAGGGCCAGACCCAGGGCCAGGGCATACATACCTCTGGGAGAAGAGAAAGAAGTCATTGGCATGATGGAATGATAGCAGCTGATCTCGGTTTTGCACCAGGATGGCCACACACAGCAAGACATCAAAGGTCAGGTCTTTTCGGGGAGCACAGCATCCAGTGACCTCTGCTGGAGGTGAACAGTCATTGTCATAGGAGACATTGGGGGAACCAAAGACCATGAAGCAGTTAAGAGTTATGGAAGGGTCAAAGGATTTAAGGTTAAGGAGTTTGGGCTGCTCACCGTCCTTGGTCATTGAATGCTGCCAGTCAGGGGAGTTGTCCTTGCCACCCTCCAACCCTCTAATCTCCAGCACTCGAAGGGCATCTTGATGCTGCAGGTCCCTCTGGAAACACAGCAGCAGCCAGCTTTGGGAGTACAGGGTCGGTTGGTCAGATCCTTGTCAGAGTCCCAGTTGCCTTGTATATCCATCCCCAGCTCCCTCTAATTCCTAATCCAGGGCCCACCACCACCTTCCTGAGCTCTTGAAATCCCATCTCCCAGGCCTCTACGCTCTCAGCATTGCCATCCCTCCCCAGCCTTCCGGGGTTTCAAGGCTGACCGGAGACAGAAGAGCAGCTTTTCCTTGGAGACCCTCTCAATATGGCTAGAAAGCTCAGGATCGACATGTCTTAGCAGCTCTTCAGAGACTTCTGCAGAGAGGACTTCTGTCTAATCACAGGGACATCCCTCCCTCCCCCTTACCTTCTGACTCCTCCATTGGTGTCTCTTTTGACAGCCAACATCTTACCAACACCCTCATTGCCAAAGGTATCATCATGGTCTTGCCCTGTCGTTGATAACATCCCTACCCCAAAGCCTTCATTCAACACCCATCTGCATTTGATGTTGCACTAAATGAGTCTGTCCTCAGGGGCTCATGATATAAAGATAGCGATAGTCAGAAAGGACACACATATGGGTGAAAGATAAAAGAGGATAAAGATATGAAAAGATCACAAAAGTATCTACATCATTAACACCACCACAGTTGGCCAATTCCAAGTCCGAGATGCAAGAATCAGCTGAACTAGGGACTGTCACTCATAAACTACCTAGAAATGAGGATGGATGGCCTTCCCCTCCCCTTCCCTAGGGTCCATCGCTCACGAATCTTTCTCTTGATGCCTTCAGCTGTGAAGTTCATCCCTGCCCAGCGCATGAAGCCCACAAAACACCAAAATGCATCAGCCTCTGAGTCCAGGGTCTCCAGGAATCGGCTCACAAAGTCATTCATGCCCTGACAGTAACCCAAGTCTGGCAAGGGGAAAGGGAAGAATTTCCTTCAATTGGATTCAATTTAGCAAAATTAGTTAAGCATATATAAGGGACTGTGCTGAGGTTGGGTATATAAAGAGACAGGATGAAGACCCTACTTCTCAAAGAGCTTAGCATCTTCACTGGGGACTGAGAGGAACATGTAAACAAGTAGCTAATGTAAACTAACATAAACATAAAGTTAACATGTAAACAAGTAGCTAACATAAGGTAAAGTAAGGTAAGTAACAAAGGAGAAATCCAGGCCAAGGACTGAGAAATTTGAGAAGAAAGAGATCACTACATTTGGCAAAGGTCAAGGAGGGAAGGGAAGTGGCAGACAGGTGGTAGTGTGGACAGAATCAAGGAGCTGGTTTGGGATGCCCAGGGGAGGGAGCAGAGAAACTTGGTTGGGATTATTGGAGGAGGAGACAGAGGGACCTGGTGTGAGGGTTTGGAGGAGGCCTTTTAGATATGAGAAGGGAGAGAAGAGGAGAAAATCAGGTCCCAAGAAAGGAAATATGAGAGAAGAGAAGGATGCATGCAAGAGAAAGAGGCAGGGGTCTGTATAAAGCATAGAATTATTGAAGTAAAATAGGATGGTGAAGCAGTGAAGACCTCAGTGCTTGAGAAGGTAGAGAAGGTCCCCTCAGGAAGCTTTACCTTGATGAAAGGCAGCATAGGTGAGGAGTATCTCCCGGACAGACAGCAGCTTGACCAACCCCTCCTCCCTATGAGGTGGGGAGATGACACTTAGGCCCCCCAATTACCCAATATCCCACTCCTCAAGACTTTGACTTCCCCTGGTCCCCTAGGATCATCAGCTCCCCATTCCCTTAACTCATTCAGAATTTGGGTGGGTTGGCCCAGTTTCGGTTAAGGAAGACCAGGTACATGGGTCTCCCTTATTTCTCACTGGTACTGAGCCTCAGAGGTAGTAACAACTCGTATCCTCTCTACATCCTAGGGCAGGCCTAACGGAATGGGATTTGAGGGGGAGTCAGTGGGAGCTACAAAATCTGTCATAAGTAGCCGAAGTCCAGGAAACCTGAGGCCTCTCCCTGCCCTGCTCTGGCCTCCAGTTCCCTTTGGCCTTGGCCTGCTCACTGGAAGTAAGAACGATGTCGGTCAGTTCGGGGGACATCAGCATCTATGTATTTCTGGGCCTTCCTGAAGAGCTGGTCATTGAAGATGTGATACCGAAGGCTGCTCTGGGAGACGGGGAGGAGAAAGGGTTTGGGAGAAGCTCAGTTCTTCGGGCAGTGGACACTCTAGTCCCTAGTTCCTCTTCCCTGGACACCATCCATCATCCCTTTCCCTTTCTATGACTAGAGGGGTAAAGACTTCTTTTTTGCATGGATATCTTGACTCTGTTTTTATAGAAGGTGAGGTTGGGGGAAGGAAGAAGAGATCCCTTTTACCCCAGCACATGAAGAATGAAGAGGAAAGGAAAGATGCCCCCACCCCCACCAAAAAAGACCCTCCTAGGGGAGAGAAAGCTTCTCTATGTCCTTAATGTAGCCCTTCTATCCCCCACTAGTGCCTCCTCCTCTAACTTTGGATAAGATGGGTTTGGCATGGACCTTTCCCCATGGGATGGATATACACCCAGACTTAGCCAGCCCCTTTTCTAAAGAATCTACCATTTGACTCATGACCCTTATTGAGTCTCCATTGGAATTATTGTTGGGGGGGGGAGCAACTAGGTGGTGAAGTGAGTAGAGTACCAGCCCTGGAGTCAGGAGGACCTGAGTTCAAATGTGGCCTCAGACACTTGACACACTTACTAGCTGTGTGACCTTGGGCAAGTCACTTAACCTCAATTGCCTTGCCTTTCCCCCTCCAAAAAAGAAAATGGAATTATTTAGGGGAAAGCTCTTCCAGGGATTATTTCTTCTTTTTCCAGTGGATCTCCGCCCCCTTCCCCGCCTCTCTCCCCCCACCCTGCCCCCAGCAAGGATTCTACTCCATGACCAATAGTTCTCTCCAACCTCAGCCAACTTTTCCAGAGGAGATGCATTTTCTCTTATCTGTGTCTGTAGCACTTCATACTTGTCAATGGCCATGGAAAATTCCTCTGTGGGAGGAGAGGAAGAAGTAGAGCCCTTATAGATGCAACAGATAGGGAGGAGGGAAGCCTGGCCTGCTGTGCTGTCACCCCCATCCTAACAAAGTGAAGATGACCATTCTCTGCTAATGGACTAGACTTCCCAGTGTCTTAGAAAAAGGGTCATGGTCATTTTCCCTGACACCTGGCATGAAGAAAAGCATACTCCCAGGACTCAAGTAAGGTCCAAGAACTAGATGCTAATAGTAATAGAGTTAACATTTTTATGGCTCTTTAAGATATGGGCAGCTAGGTGGCACAGTAGATAGAGTACTGGACCTGGAATCAAGGAAGACCTGAGTTCAAATCCAACCTCAGACACTTTCTAGCTGTGTGATCCTGGGAAAGTCACATAACCCTTTTTGCCTCAGTTTCCTCATCCGTACAATGAGCTGGAGAAGGAAATGACAAACCACTCCAACATCTCTGCCAAGAAAACCCAAATGGGATCACAAAAAAGTCAGACATGACTGAAATGACTCAACTACAATCAAGATTTGCAAAGTGCTTTATAGACATTATTCCATTTGATCCTCATGACAACCCAATGAGGTAGGTATTTTCTCCATTTTCTCTATAAGATGAGAAAACTTCAGCTCAGAAATTTGTGTAAAATAACAGACTTAATAAAGTGTCTGCAATGGAATTTGAACCCATGTCTTCAAGTTACCACTCTATCCATTATTCCATGATGTCTTCCAAGTTTATACAAAAGTTTTAGAATCTTAAAGCTTATCTTTCCCAGACTCCTAATTTTACAGATCAGAAACATAAAGCCCAGAGAGGTTAGGTAACATGCACAAGGTCACACAACTATCAGGCAGCAGTCAGGATTGGAACCCAGAAATCAGGACTTCTAATCCCATGCTCTTCCCACTATGCTAATGCTTCCTCTGGCTCACAAAAGAGAAGAGACTGGAAGGCAGGCTTCCTACCAGGTTTCTCAGTCCCCATTTCCACCTCTGGAAAAAGCGCTAATGCACACCCCACCTCCACCCCAGTCCCATATGCATAGCAGTGCTCAGCTAAAAGGGTTCATATATTCCCTCTCTACCCTCCAGGCCTAGGGAATACTCACCATCTGCAGGTACCCTGAGGCGGACAGCGCTAGGATAGCGACCTCTCCAGGCCCACTTCATGCCATGGTAGTGGGCTTCAAGCTTAGTATCCAGTACCTGTCGCTCCTCAGCTGTGGAGTTGGGTGGGTACATGCCAAACAGAAACTTCCATACCAGCTTCCTCTCCCCAGCCTCTGGGCCTGGTATTGCCAACACACACATCATGGTTGGACTTACCAGCATAAAAGGATCCCATTCTAGTGGACCTGTGGGTTGGGGCTGGGCTGGGCTGGATGTCACTTTTGTCTTTGTACTTCCAGAACTTAGCATATAATAAGCGCTTAATAAATACTTATTAAATTCAACCGAGTTGCTCCTTTACCCACCGAAGAAGTGGCAATTATTACAGGGCTGAGGGGGAGGTGCAGTTCCCAGCTATCGCCACAAGATGGCGCGGTGGTTCTGTATACAGTCAGTCACTGGTCACTCCTATCCCCTGGACATCAAAATCACTCTGGGAGCTGGGAATCTGTTGGAGATTTTAGGAGGCTCCAGACAAATCCAAGAGAGGCATCGTAGTACACAGTGGAAAGAGTGCACTATATTGGGAGTCAGGAGACCTGTGTTCTGGCCCTAGCTCTTCAACTGTGTTACCTTGGGCAAGTCACTTAACCTCTTTGTGCCTTAGTTTTCCCATCTGTAAAATGAGGTGGTTGGAACTAGATGATCCCTAAGCTTCCTTCCATTTCTCAGATTCTAGGAATCTATAAGGCTAATGAAATAGTACAGGTCAAAGTTAATGAGGACTGAGGTTGTAACAATGGGAACAGTGCTGATTGGAGAGATTGTGGGAAGAGAATGGACAATAGTGGGTGACTGTTGAATGACAGAGATAAGGGGGAAAGGAGCCAAGGAGGGTCTTCTTAAGCTTCACTGGGGCTGACCACCAAGTGGCTTTCAGAAGCCAGGATCAAAGGGAGGACTTGGGTGTCTTTGCATCCCAACTGCCAATTTTGGCAACTCTTTTAGGCTCTGGGAGAAATTTGACATAGACTGCACATCAAGTATAGAGCACAGTGCCAAGTATATAGTAGATGTTTAATAAATGCTTGATTAATCAGTGGCATCTGGAAGGGGCAGGCAGAGAATACTGTTGTACAAATTTCCTAACCCCAAGAATCTCTGGGCCTCAACAATATAGGAGCAGAAAGGAAAGGCTCTGTGGAAGGGTCCTCCTTTCCTACTGACCTTTCTGGTAGACCATCCTCCGGAGTCGAGGGATATCTAAGCGTCCCACAGGGTCAAAGAGGCTCTCCAGGGAGTCAGGTGGCAGGGGCAGACTCTCTGGACAGTTAGCGGGGCTCTTCTTCAGGGGAGCTGTGGTCTTGAGGACCCTAGTCTTAGGATGGTCCTTTGGGGGCTCTCTGCTCCCCTTCCCTGGGGGCTTTGGTTTGAGATCCACTATGATGGTGCTTCTGTGCAGAGGGAGCAAGAGGCAGTTGTTCCCAAACTAATTTAGAGGTTCCTCTAAACCCACCCCTCCAAGACCTCCACCCATGCGAGGCTATATCAAAGTCCATGTTCGTATTTGCAAAGACACCTATGTGTATCCAAAGACATGGTTCCATGTGGGGCTCCCAGCCAACTCATATGTGCGTACCTAGCATCTGCCTCAGCCTTTGGGACATGGAGAAATGGGCACAAACCACCAGAGATTCATCACAGATAAAAGGCAGAACTGCATGTGTCAGAGAGAGGCCTAGTCCCTACCAATGCCTGATTCCTCCATAACTCCCCAGGCTCACCCTAAAGCCCTCTAGAATCTCCTGGGAGTTCAGACCTAAATACCTAACTAGATTTGGGGATTGCTGTTATCAATCTTGGGACCTGGAAAGAGCCATCCTGCAGCCTGCTTGGCCCTGGCCATGCCCCTTCTTTTGTGGCCCAGCCTGACCTTAGATAGGAGCTCAGCCATGGGAGCAATAGGCCGAGCACTCTTGCACATGGAGCCAGGCCCAGGATTCTCAGGATCTTTGGTTTGGCCAATTGGATGAAAACCTCCAGCCACTCCCTGTGGGAGAGATGGAGGCCTGCAGGACACACCCTAGGAGCAGCACTGCCCCCAGCCAGAGCCTAGGCTTCTGGGGCTGGGGAAGGAAGGGGATTAGGAGGGACTGGGGTAGGGGAAGGAGGCTCTTGGGGTGGGGGGGAGTGGGTGGGAAGCCAGAGAACATGCACATCCTTCAGATGATTTGCAAATTCTCCTGCCGAAGTCCCCAAGGGAACCTGTGGAGCCTAGAGGGATTGGGATGAGTGGGGAGGGAGGGGCAGTGAGCTGGCCTCTCTTCATCCAGGGGAAGGTCCTCACCTAAAGGCCTGCAACCAGTATAGGAAGAACTGGAGGGCCAGAGATGGCCAGGTCCCTGGGTACATATCCCAGGGCAGCTGGGATGAGGAACTAACCCCTGAGCGGTGAGGGCCCCTCCCCCGCAGCTGCTTAGCTCACAGAGGGCATTGTGGGACCCGCTATCCTCAGGCTCTCTCCATCACCCCTCCATCCCTCTCTGTCCCTTCCCCATCCTCTTTCCTGTCTTTCGTTTTTTGTGCTCCAGTGCTACAGCTTATTTTTCATATTCTATATTTGGTTTGGACACAGCGGAGAAGCACACAACACTGCTCCCCCAAAGTGCGCCCCGTGAAAACAAGAGGGCTACTAAAAGTGAGTGCCCTTTCCACATTTGTTGTTTACCTTTGTTAATGATCAAGGAAGCACCTTCCCTTCATGCTGACTCGGTCTCCGTCTTTTGCCCTCTCCTTCCTCTCCTCTTCCCCTTGTTCCAAGCTTTCTCTTTCCCCTGTCTTGCTCCTTTCTTCATCCTCTTTTGATCCAATACACCCTCTCTTCCTTTTCTCCCCTCTCCTTTCTTTCTCCTCTCTCTCTTTCTCTCTCTCTCTCTCTATCCTTTCTCTGTCTCTGTCTCTCTTTCTCCCTCAATCCTTTCTCTCTCTCTCCTCTCTCTGTCTCTTTCTCTGTCTTGGTCTCTCTGTCTCTGTCTTGGTCTCTCTGTCTCTCTCCTTTCTCCCTCTCTCTCTCTCTCTCTCTCTCTCTCTCTCTCTCTCTCTCTCTGTCTCTCTCCCTTTCTCTCTCCCCTTTTTCTCTGTCTCTCTCTTTGTCTCTCTCTGTTTCTCTCTCTGTCTCTCTCTGTCTCTGTCTCTATCTCTCTGTCTCTCTCGGTCTCTCTGTTTCTCTGTCTCTCTCTGTCTTGGTCTCTCTGTCTCTGTCTCTCTCTCTCCTTTCTCTCTCTTTCTTTCTCTCTCTCTCTCTCTCTCTCTCTCTCTCTCTCTCTCTCCCCTTTTTTTCTGTCTCTCTCTGTTTTTCTCTCTGTCTCTGTCTCTGTCTCTCCTGGTCTCTGTCTCTGTCTCTCTCTCTCCTCTCTATCTCTCTGTCTCTCTGTCTCTCTGTCTCTCTCCCCCCTGTCTTGCTCTTCTCTTCCTCCTCTTTCAATCCAATACATCCTCTCTTCCTTTTCTCCTTTTTGCCTCTTATCATCTTGCCCCTCCCCTCTCCTTCCTCTCTCCTCCCTGTTTTCATTTTCACCTCTCCATTCTCTCTCTTGCCTGCATCCCTCCTCTTTCCCTGTAAGTCTCTTTCCACTCCTCCTCACCCAGGCTTTCACCTCCTCTCACTTCATTCTCAATTTCCCCTCTCTAACTTCCCATCTCATCATGGGTGGATTCTGTCCCATCCCACCCACTCCTCTGGCCCATTTTGGCTCAGCTGGTCAGCCCTTAGTAATATACATCTGGTAGGGGCATTGGGATTCCCCACATTAGGGAGCTCAGTAAGCTGGCTGCTGCTAGCGGTCAACAGTTGGCTTGGATCTGGCCTCGATTAGAATTGGGTTGGCTAGACCAAGAGGCTGGCAGAAATGAAAATGGCTGTAGCAGCTGTAGATGAGGATCCAAGAGTCTTGGCATCTGAATGGTGATGGGAAGAATAGATAGTGACAGGGAGAAAGGAGGGACATTTGCAGCTCAGTTGACCTTAGGGACCTCAACTCCTGGCTTCTCCAAAAGACAGTTTAAACAGTGGTGTCAGCAGAGCCAGGAGAGACTTGACCCCAGCTGCAGTCACCATGATAGGAGGTCCCAGGTGGGGTAGACCTTTGGCAGCTCTAAGCTGGAGGCAATCATTAGGGGGACTGTGCTGCCCCCTAGTGGACAGAGAGGAAACAGTAGGATGTTGGGGCAGAGGGAGACACCCCAGCCCACTCCTCCAAGTTGCTACCCGTATAAAAAACGCATGGATAAAAACACACAAACACATACATAGAAACAGACTCAAAAATGCCCAGAAAGACATGTCCTCTATGGGTCAGTACTCTATCTCTTCAGTCCCTGGCAATTTCAGATAAAACTACTACTGTCTCTATTTCCTAGAGATCTGTTCTCTTGCCTAGAGTCAGAGAGATGGATAAAATGATCTCAGGATTCTGTCAGTGGCAGGGGTCCTGAAGCCTCAGCTTGTCATTTTTGCCTTGAAATCCAGTTGGTTTGGGGGGACTAGGGTCGAGTATGAAGGGGGAATCCTGAGGGACAAGGGGATTGAAGAATATGGAGGGAGTGGCAGGTATTGGGCCTGTATGCAGAATGCAAAATGCTAAAAGCACAAGATTTAGAGCTGGAAGGGACCTTAGAGAACATGATAGCCCAAACCCCTCATTTTACAGATGAAGAAACTGAGGCACAGAGAAGAAAATGACTTGCCCAAATCTATACAGGTAGGAGGTAGCAGAAGCAGGTTGCAAAGCCAGGTGCTCTGACTCCAGATCTGGTATTCTCTCTGCCCACCCCACCCTGCCTCTCACAGATAGATGCTCAGGACACATATACCACTCAGTCCCGGCAAAGCACACATTTGTGCACAAGTGTTCATGCATGTGGATGGGGTAGCACTCACAGACTCATGCTCACACACAAGCAAACACTGCATAGAGTCCTGCACATAGAGCATGGGCAAAGAGATTGATGCATGCAATAGCTGTGTGCTCAGGTGGAACAGTGTCACAGGGAACCATGTCTGCAGACTGGCATGTGTAATACTATGCCTACAGATGAAGGCATGTGGAGCCGCGTGAGCGGCTCTGCATGGGGCTCCATGACAGCCCATGTGCTGCCCGCGGGCAGATTTATAGCCCAGAGTTGGATGCAGCTGTGTGCAGCTGGGTATGCAAATTTATGCAAATTTCACTTGGTCTGTGCCCAGACCTGGTAGGGAGCTGGGGATGGGGGGAAGGGAGACAATATTGCCAGGGTCTCCTGGCTCCCCCAAACATGAGCTCCTAGCTCCCCTAAAGAGGATGGTCTTGGGTCTCACACTTAGCACAGAGACTAGGAGTGGGGAGAGATAATCAAAGCATCTTCCCTCTCCTAATAGTCTCTACTTAGGCATGGCATAGGAAGGGTGTCTAGTATAGTAACCATATCATCTTCCAGTCCATTCCCTAGGATGCTTAGAATATAGACAAGCTGAAGGGATTGGAGCCATAATATGTCCAGAATCTTGGATCCCTAGGTAGGAGAGATCTCATTTACTACCACACAGGCAGAGAGGAAATTACTATGACAGAAGCAGAATTCTTTGTGCGGCAGAGGCCAACCCGGACAACCCTGCCTCACTTCTCCATTTAGAAGGACCCCTCCTCCAGGGGGATACCCAAGGGTATCTAGCAGCATTTAAGGGTGTTGTGTGACCAAGAACAAATCCCTTCATATCTCTGTAGAGCGAATCATCCAGTTTCCTCTGTTGTTGGAATCAACTGACACAATGTAGGCAAACACCATGAAAATATGAACTGTGACCTTGATCCACCAATCTGAATATTAACAAATCCTTTCTAAAAGTCCAACCTCAATTCCCCCTGCTTCTTTGTCATTCTCCTATCTTCTGTTTCGATACCGCAAAGAGCAGAAAAAATTTTATGTCAGGAAACCTAGGCAAATGAACTCAGGTATTGGGCTTTATCCCACTGGGAATGGGGGGGGGGGGGCTAGGACAGTGCTGCTTTCTCTCTCCTCCCCATAATGGTGGACAGATACCATTCATGCCCTGGCCCCCCTTCCCAATTTTAGATCCAATCTCAGCTGGGAGATTCCCCACGATGGCCACAAGGGGTCGCCCTTGTGCTATGAATAGAAAATCTTAGGCAAATGTCTAGACACAAGACTTGCCGGGAGACACACAGGCTGTGGGTGGGGGATGGCACATGTGACTTCTCTAATGTGGACCTTTGAGCGCTTTGACCAGACAGAAGGGCACATCCACTCAGTGCGTTCCTATCCCTTACACTCTTATCGCAGTGGGAAACCACCCTGTGATCCTCCTTTCTCCCTCCACCCCCTTCTTTCCTCTTTCCTTGCCTCTGTGGAGACTGGAAAATAAGAACTCCTGAGTCCTCTGACATCTTCCCCTAAATCCCTACTACCCCTCCCCCAATCTCAATGGCCTGAGGAAAGAAACTTGTATGTGGGGAGGGGGTGGGTCAAGTAGGGAGAGGAGGCTTGCCTTACCTAGAGGCAGGGGGATGGAAGAAATGACCTTGGGACCAGGGAATGTTGGGATACCAGTACAAACCCTGAACAACCTGAAGCATGTCTGGACCCTAGGGAGAAGGGAGCCTCTGGGAAAAAAGAGAAAGGACAGGGAGCCAGGATACCTGGGAAAAGGTATCCACTGCCTATGCCTCTTTGTGGCGGCCCCTCCCCCCCCTTATCTCCTGCCTCTCCCTCATCTTTTGTAGTGGCCAGGGCAATGGAATTTGGAGATAAAGGACTTAGTTTAAAATCTAAGCTCTTCTATTTACCATTTGTGTGACCTTAGCCAACCCCTTTCTGTTCTCAGTTTCCTATCTATACAAAAAGGGGGTTAGGCTAAATGATCTCCAAAGACTTCCTGGTCTAAATCCTTGAATCCTGCCTCCCCTTCCTGAGAGAAGTGGAGGAAAGTGAGAGCTTGGGTGGGGGGTGGGGTGGGGGGAGGGATGGGGGCGGGGGACCGATTTGGGCTCATAGAATTATGGAAGAAACATTGGATTTGGAATCGGGGCAGGGGGCGGGTCTGGGAAATCTGGGTGACCTCAGGAAAGTCTAGACTTCAGGTTCCTCATCTGTGAAACCAGAACGATAACACTTGCTCCTACCCATTCATAGAGGTAGGTTATGAAGAAAGCTTTGTAAATCTTACAGCACTTCAGAAATGTGTTGTTATTAATATCATTGTGAGAAACTGAGGCTCTGCAGTTTACTGCATGTGTAACCTTGGGCAAGTCATTGGCCCTCTCTGGTCCTCACTCGATTGGATTGTCATGTTTATTTGTTGATTAGAAAATGATTAGGTTTCGTTAGAAAATGATTAGGTTACTTGCAGCTCTGAGATCTCTGATTCTCTGAGCCTCATGGGACACAGATAGCTGAGAAGTTCAGAGAAAGAAAGGGCTGTGGCAGTGAGGACTAGGGCAGGAAAGGGAGAACCTACTAGCCCTCTCCTTGGCTCTCCTCCTCTCTCTCCCCCCATCTCAGAATGACCAGCCAATTAAAAAGGAGCCTGGGGGTTACCATGGCAACGAAAAAGCCTTCTCCATGGGGAAAAAGGATGAGGAGGCCAGGTGAGGATCTGAGAGAGAAGGAATGAGTGCCAGTAGCCAAGGGGAAAGGGTTTGGGTGGATTTGAAGAAATGAGATGGAGTAATAACCATTGGGGTTTTCATTGTTTGACTTGAAGAACAGAGAAAGTACAATCGAGGAGCTGTCTGCAAGTGATGCCAGAGAAAGCAGTACCTTCCCTCTAGAGAAAAGAGCACTGCGTGACAAGTCAGGAGACCTGGGTTTTAGTTAAGGGTATAGGGTTGAGTTACCGTGTGGGTGGGCAAGTCTCTCCCCCTCTTTGGGCCCTAGTTTCCTCCACTGTATAAGAAGAGAGGGGGACTAAGTGATTTTAGAGTATCTTCCAAATCTAAAACTAGATAATGCTAATTTAAGGAGAGAAAGATCTGCTAGAAGGACTTCTCCTGAGGAGAGAATTAGATGAGACTGATGCTAGGGAGTAGCTGAAACTGCAGCCGGAGAAATGGTAGCTAGACTCCAGGAAGAACTTCCTGGGTGGGGAGAGTTAGAAGCTCCTTCATTGAGGAAGTGGAAAAATAGGTGAAATCCCACTGCCCCCACATGTAGACAGGGAGGTATGGTAGCACTGGCATGCTTCCTAGAGGAAGGGATGTAGCAAATTCATCCCAAAGCACAGCAATCCCATCCCATCCCATCCCATCCCATCCCATCCTATCCCATCCCATCCCATCCCATCCCATCCCATCCCATAATACCAAAAAAATACAATAGCTATTGGTGGTGTAGGTTGCTAGAACAGAGGAAGGTGAAGGACAAAGTAATGAGAGGAAAGAGAGTCTGAGAAGTGTCTGAAGAGGGGAGGTGTGGGGGAGGTGGCAAAAAAGGAGGCTTTGCTAACACCACTCCTCACTGGGGGTGGGGATGGTGCAGAAAGTGTTTCTGGACTGCCTGTTGAAGACATAAAGGCAGGTGGTCATAGTGCCAGAGGGGATAGGTGGGCCCACAGCCAGGTGCTTTCTCTCCTCCCACCTCGTCCCTGTACCTGGGGACACACACAGACACAGACACAGACGCATAGACACACAGAGAGACATATACACACATACATGCATGCACAATACACATATACACACATGCACACACATATACACCTATGCACATACACATATGCACACATACATGCACATACACACACAATGCACACGTATACACACATGCACAGACACACAGAGAGACATATACACACCTACACACACTTACACATGTATACACATATATACACATGCACATATATACATGCACACATGCACACATACACAATGCACACTTACACACATGCACACATACACAGAGAGACACATACATACATACACATGCATATACACATACACACATATACATATGCACACATGCACACCTACACAAATGTATACACATGCACACACACATATACACATGCACACATACACATATGTACACACATGCACACACACACACCCCTCCTGCCACTGTGAGTGTTCTGTTCTTTAAGGAACCAGATGTATGCCCAAACACACAGAGCCATGATCATTCACTCTTTACCATTTCCAGTGGGATTGCTCACACTTTTCACTCCTTTAGAATGTCCTCACTCTCTCCTGTCTGCTTACAGAAATCTTACCTATCTTTAGGACCCTGCTCATCAACCTCCTCCTCCTCCAAGAAGCCTTGATGATGACCCTCCCTGCCAGTGCTCTCCTGTTCCTCAGAACTGGCCATTTGGTCATTCAATTAGTCATTCACTTGCCAAATAGTATCTACATTCCTTCCCTCTGTTGATTATTGCTAATTCATCCTGGACGTAACTTGTTTATACATAGTTGTTTGCATGTCTCCCCATGAGATTGTGAGGTCCTTAAGAGCAGAGACTGTCTTTTGCCTTTCTTTGCCTGGCACATAGTAGGAGCTTAATAAATGTGTATTGGTTGACTAAGGGCAGAGACTGTAATTTTTGTGTCCTCCACAAGGCTAGGTACTCAGTAGGTGACCAACAAATGTTTGAGTCAATGAAGAAAGTTGTAGATGAGTTATACTGGCCAATAACACACTCCGTTACGTACATACATATATACATACATACACACACTCAGACATAGAAATGCACAATCATTCAGATCCATGCAAAGTCACAGTCGGATGGAGTATCTTATAGGTGAGGAAATTGATGGAGATGGAGAAGGAATCGCCAAGGTCACATAGGTAGTAAGGGACAGAACTAAGGCTGGAACCCAGGTCCTCTGATTCCAAAGCTGATATTTCTTCCACTGCAAACATGCTGCCTTATTTAGACAGTCAAAAGCACACACGACTCTCCGCTGTTCCTTCTGCCTGTAAAGCCAGCAGAGGGCGCTGCCGTCCACACTGCCCTCTGGCTGGCCTTGCTCACCTCCCTCAGAGGCCCTCTGCTGGAAATAGGAGGTACAGCAGCTACTGCTCTGCTTTCTCCCTCCCACCTCCCTGCTCTATGCTGTCCGAGAGAGGGTAGTTAGCAATTTCAGAAAGATCTAATATATGGGCCCCCAACTCAGAATATAACAGCTCTATTTTGTAGTGTGATTTTCTCACAACAACCCTGTAAGGGAGGTAGGTCAAATATTATCCCCATTTTTCAGGAGCTCTAGAGGGTAATCAGCGGTGGGAAACCCAGGGCCTTGAGGCCACATATGGCCTTCTAGGTCCTTGAGTGTGGCCTTTTGACTGAGTCCAAATTTTACAGAAGAAATCCTTTCATTAAGGAGATTTGTTCTGTGAGGTTTGGATTCAGTCAAGGGGCCGCATTCAAGGACCTAGAAGGCCACATGTGGCCTTGGGGCCACAGGTTCTTCATCCCTGGGTAAGATGATCAAGGTCACACAGCAAGTGGTCTCCTGACTCCAAATTCAGGGCTTTTTCTGTCGCACAACACTTTCTACTTCATTCCTCCTCTCCAGGAAATTTCAATGGGAACCCAAGCATCCTAATCTCCCCCTGAAATCTTCACATCCTCAATTATGCCCTACTCAAACCTCTAACCACACCCCCCACCCCCCAACTTCTGCCCTCTGGAAACAGGAGGAGAGTCTCAAACTTTTTCAATGTGTTAGTTTTGCTGAACTGTGTTTTTTGTCTTTTTAAATCCTTTTTTTCATAAAGGATGTCTCTGTGGGAGGAGGAGAGATATATCCAAAATGTAAGTGATATAAAAACAAAAGATACAGTGTCGATAAAAATTTATTTTAAAAAACAGAAAGGGATGGGAGACTCCATTTCTTACCCAGGCTCTTTCTTCCTCCCCTCCCCGCCCTCCCAACCCAGCCTGTGTTCTTAAGTCGTAGCATCTTCCTCATTGGACTTGGGAGTTCCCAGCGTTCCACCAGTCCTTGCTGGCCATTAACAACTATAATTCCCTCTACCTGGATCCATCTCTTAACAGATTGTTTAGACTCTGGAAAAATTCCAGCTGACCTACTACTGGGGGAGGGGGGGAAGGGGAGAATTTTTCCAAAACAATTCTGATCTTGCTTTTATTCCTTTCCAGGAGCACATGAAATACAAATACACACCTGTGTGCATATACAGGTACACAAACACAACATGCATATCTTCAAGGCTTCTCACATTGGTTTACCACTGTGGGAACATAAATCCAGGTATTCTCATTCCCTACCTGGAAGAAGGACTGATGATTCTCTCTTCCTGTTTTTGTAGATCATCTCCCCTCTCTAGGTCTCAGTTTGCTTGTCTATAAAATTATCTACGAAATACAATTGTCCTCAGTTATCTTTGAGACACTTCCCAGCTCTGACATTCTAAGATTCTATTATTCTGATGCCTCTTATTGGACCCCTGGGCTTTCATTTTCAAGAATTTAGGAATAAAAGTGATAAAGGAAGAATCATTTATCCTGGAGCGATGCCAAGGCTTCTTTTCCTCCCAGACCAGCATCCACATCTAGGGGCTCGCACTGGTCTCCCTACCTTTCGCCATTCCAAACCACAGGTCCTTGGGGCAAAATGATACATTTGGGAGACAAGCGGTGAGATAAAGATTTTATGTTGAAAATTGTACCATTCATCACCCACCTCGTGAGCACATCCAAGAATTTCCCCAACCTGGAACCCTGCTTCACTCTTCTGCTCCCCAGCCCAGCTCTGCTCAGAAGCTGCCTTCCTCCTCCCTGAAGGTGGCTGGTGGCTCTGTTTCCTAGTCAAGTTCCTCTATGGCCAGTTTCTTCTCCTGTATTTCATTCAGAAGAGTCCCAGGCCAATCTCAGGTCCACCTCAGAGTGGACTCAGTCTCCTAGACTTGCTCTCCCATCTGCCCTCTCCATCCACCCACCCCTATTCAAAAGTCACATTTCCAATGAGCCTGAGGATGCTATTTCCAAATTCCTTGTTTCAGGCTGAGAACGAGAAGAAAAATAATGGCTCAGCAAATTAATTAATTATTTTATTAGCCTGAGTAATTATTAATCAGGCCGTTAATCACCACCAAGCTGTGCATTTGGAATAGTAATTACCTCAGGGGATAAGGAGGTTAAGGGGTGAAGGGGTGGGGGTGAGGGGCTTTAGAGGAGAAGAGCTCCCTCTGTTGGCTCACATCCCCTTCTGGCAACACTTGAATTTTCTCCTCATCTGAGAACAGGCTCTTCAGAAACAGGAAAGAAAGAAAGACAAGAAAGACAAGAAAGACAGAAAGAAAGAAAGAAAGAGAGAAAGAGAGAAAGAGAGAAAGAGAGAAAGAGAGAAGAGAAAGAGAGAAAGAGAGAAAGAGAGAGAGAAAGAGAGAGAGAGAGAGAGAGAGAGAGAGAGAGAAAGAAAGAAAGAAAGAAAGAAAGAAAGAAAGAAAGAAAGAAAAAGAAAGGAAGGAAGGAAGGAAGGAAGAAAAAGAAAGGAAGGAAGGAAGACATAGGGAGAAAGAGAAATAGGTAATGAAAGAGAGAGCCAGAAAGATAGAGACATACACAGAGAGAGACAGAGACAGAGAGACAAAGGAAGAGATACTAGTATGGGAGTACATAATGCCCAGACAATTGAGTCGATTGATTAAGAGGGTGAGCAAATAGATATAGACACAGCCAAAGGCTGAGAAGAATTGGTAGAGATAGATAGAGAGAGAGAGAGAGAGAGAGAAAGCGCTCAAAGGAAGAAGTTAGGGGGAGAAGAAACAGAAGAAGAGTGATAAAGAGGGAGGGAGAGGCTAGAAGTCTGTAATTATGATCGGACTCCTGTTTCTCTCTTCTGTCTCCAAACTCTCCTCCTCATCTTACCTGTGCCATTCCCACCTTCCTAGGTCCTATTTACCTTAACAATCAGATCAGTCAATAAGCATTTATTAAGTGCTGACACTGGGGATAATGAAATAGCCCTTGTTTTTGAGGAGTCTACATTCTGTAGGTCTATCTTTTCCACTGTAGTATAGACCCATCAAGTCTCTCCCTGTTCTCTGTGTCATGAGCTTTCAGAGAATGGAAATCTCTGTTCTAGTGTTGTCTCACTCAGCCTTCTCTTCTCTAAGGCTAGGAGTGTCTAACCCCATTGTTTCATTTGGGGTTGATGGTCGGTTTTGGAGTTGTGAACAATGAACCTGGCATAGTATAACTCTCCACTGCTCTGAGAGTCAAGGAACCTGTGTTCTAGTCCTACAACTGCCAATTATTGGGGTGTGATGTTGGATAAGTCCCTCATCTTCTCTGGTCCTCAGTTTTTCCATCTGAAAAAAGAAGAGGTCAAACTTCAGAGAACGAACTCTGGGGTCCCTTCCAGCTCTGATATTCTGTGAACACCAGCCAGAAGTAACTCTGTTTATGGTCAGTTTCACTCCTTGTTTATAACCTGGGCCCCCTTTGTCTTAGAACAGTGAGTGGCTGGTCAATTTCATTTATGAATCTCCACTTCCTTTCCCATGCCTTCCTCCTGATTAGTGTTCACCTATTGTCAGGGTTACTTCCCTTTTTCTTATCCTTCCTAAGGGGGGAGGGAGAAGTTGAGTTGGGAATTTTGACCCCAGATTCTGAGGTCCTGAGGACTAGGGAGGAGATGGGTGGGGTTGAAGAGGGGGGCAGGCATTCAGACTACTGGGTCCCAAGAGACTGCAGGAGAAGCAGGAGGCTAGGGGTTTTGACTTTTGGGAGGTAGAAAGGTGAATTGGTATTGGTTGAAGGTAAAGAACATATTGGGGGTATGTGCCCCTAGGAGTATAAGGAGGCGACCAACCTCCAAACCATATCTAGGCACAGGGAAGGTGGGAGGGGTGAGGATTAGCCCCGAGAATGTCAATTGTGCCAGAATCCCTGGCTTCCTCTAAACCTCCCTCCTTCTGGAACCTCTCCAGGCTTCAGCCCCAGAAGGGAGTCTGTCCTTCATTCCTATAACCTGTTCAGTGTATCATCTCTGCAGAGCTCCAGGGCAAGGGGGGTAGAGGGCAGGAGGTCAGGCTCAGGGGCAGCTCCTAACATGACACTGCCTGTCAAGAGGATAAACATAAGGACTGGGAATACAGCCCCTTGTTAGGAATTCCTGTTAGCTCAGGCCGGTATGTAATGCTGTAAGGAAAGGGAGGGGGGCAGGGAGAGAATTCTCTGTGCATGATCTTGGCGGGGGGTGGGGGGGAGGGTGGAGGCAGGGAAGACCAGAAGGGAGATGTTGAAGTGGAGAGAGGAGGGGAGTGCTAATGGATGGTTTCACCTAGAACCCCTACACCCATGGTACTTGAGGCTCTCCAAGCACTTAATTCATTTGGCCTTGAGGAAAGAAATGGGGCTGATCCCCTTTGGTCTATAATGGCCCTTTTCCTCAGACCTCCAAAAGCACTTTATTTTGTAATTTTCTAAATGTGCCTATCCTGTCATAGTTATTTACATTTATGTCTTATCCCCTTGGATACCATAAGTTCCTTGAAGGCAGGGGCAATACCTTATCTCCCTCATTTTGGCCCTCCTTCCTCAGCATCATTGGCTGCACAGAGCAGACACTTAAAATATGTGTGTTGTTCTTGGCATCCAAGGTCCTCTCCTCCCCACCTCTCCTTGGGGAGTCAGCTTTCTGGGGTACCTGTCTCTCAATGAGGCTGCCCCTGATCCCTGAATGGGTGGGTTGCAACGTTCCTCCTGGAGCAGAATGGCTGAAGCCTGATTTCGGTTACAGTAGGAAGTTCTAGCGAAGATCTCACCTCCATCCCTCCCACTGTCTATAAGGGAACCCGGTTCCTTAGGATAAAGGGTTTGACAGAGGGACGCCGCTTTTCGGTGTATTGGGAGAGTGGGAGGACAAGGGAATAAGAAGAGGTGGCTGTTGTGCAGGCCTGGAGGCCCACCACTCATTCTCTCTTGTCCGGATTCCCCTCCTGGTGTCGTCCATCTTCAGCTCGAGTCTGCAGTGTTATCTGGAAGATACTCCAGGGAAACAGCTCAGGCTCTGCCAGGACTTTATCTCAACTGCAGACAGACTCAATTAACCTCTTCCCACCCTCCAGGAGGGGGAGGCACCCTCCCTCCATGTTCTGGGGACACTCCCTAGAGGTCATTATTTCCATCCCTCTGACTCCTCAGCACCACTCTCTCATGCTAAGATATCTCTGGGACAGGAGATATGCCCCATCCCAACCCCCACCCCCAAGTGTAAAGAACAGCTCTGGAGTCAGGGGTCCTGTGTTTAATGTGTTCATGCCCCTTGATGGCCTGTGTGAACTTGGGGAAGTCACTTACCTTTGCTGGTTCCTCATCTGTAACATGAGGGGGTTGGATTAGAGGATCTCTAAGGTTCCAGTTCTAAATCCTGGGCATCCTAGTTATCACGAAGTCTCCTTTTCACTTTTGGTATTCCCTTCAAGTCTGCTCCCTATCCCACCTTCCTTCCCAGCTCCCCCATTCCAGCTGTTGACGTATGTCCCCAGGGCTCTTCAAGCACTCTGTATGTATGGCATGGTGCTGAAGGCTGTCATGGGAAGAGCGGACCTGGCACTACCTATGTGACTTTGGTTAAATCTTACAACCTCTCTGGGCCTCAGTTTCTCCACATGAGGGGGAAAGTACTGCATCATCTCTCAGGTCTCTTCCAGCTCTAGATTCTATAATCCTACGGAATATCAGGAAAATGCTTCTTCCTCTCCACCTCTATCATAGGGCTCATTCCTTGGAGGCTGGGGGAATGTCAGGAAACTTTGGCATGCCGTTCCACCTGTGGCCAGAAGAGGGCAGCTTAGGCAAGCTCAGGATAGTCTAGGGGCTGAGAGGATGAAGGAGACCTCTGAGGTGTTGAGGTGTCAGGGCCAGAGAAGGTGAAAGGTGGGGGAGGGGTCAAAAAGAAGTCCTCCAAAACCAGCCTTAGAGGGGAAACAGAGGCTTGAGAGGTATGGGGACTAGCCAAGGGACCAGATCTTGGAGGAAGGGGGCCGGGAGTCTGTCCTGGAGCCAAGCACCCCATTTCACTTAGGATGGAGGCCCCAACCTCCATGCCCAACCAAATAGGGATGATCTCCTTGAAAATATTACTCCTCATCTAGGAGGCTGCCGCTCCAAATCCCCTCTTCATCCAAGTCAGGATTCTGGTTCTCCACCCCTCCCACCCAAACACACACTCATGAATATCCTCCTCATCCTACCCTGGGGCCAAGGAGTCCAGCCACCCAGCCCCCTTTCCGGGATAATCACAGCCCAGTCCTCCAGACCTATTACCCTGAGGGGGAGGAAACAGCAGAAATCCGGCCTGCCCCACCTCCTCAACCCCACCCCACCCCCAGCCCTGGCCCAAATGGGTTCAAAGGAGACTGGGGAGGGGATGTGAGCCAGGGACCAGGCAGTGGAAGGACACCCCCCTCCCCCACCCCAGTGATTTCTGCCTTCCCTGGCCAGGCCAGATGCCATCAAGGGCCAGGAGACAAGGGCCAGAGAATGAGACTGCCATAAAAAGTCAAGGGGCAGCAAGGCTGTAAAACGAGGCTGGCCCCAAGGCTGGAATGTAGAGGGACTGAGGGAGGATTATCCAGCCTTCTTGGAGATGGGGAAGGGGGGATGGGGGGGGTGTTTCCTGATAGCATCTCTGGGGCCTAGGGTCAAAGGGGAGCTCAGCCTCCCTCCCCTTTCCTCTGTCCATTCCTCTCCATCTCCTCTGCTTCCTTTTCTCTCCCCCTCCTCCCTCCCTCTCCCTCTCTTCCCCACCAGTATCCCTCTTTGCTTTCTCTCTTCCCCTATTCTTGGTCTTTCTCACATCTTTCTTCCTCTCTTCTTTTGCTACATTTCTCCCTGTTCTTCTTCCCTGTTCTTTCCTCTCCACCTCTCCTTCCTTTCTGCTCTCTTTTCCTTTTCTTTCCTCCTCTCTCCCTGTTCCTCTTTCCTTGTCCCTCCCTCCCTGTCCCTCTCCCCTTCTTCCTTCCTTTGCTATGGCCCTCTTTCCCAGCACCTCTTCTTTCATCTCCCTCTCAGAGGATCACAACATCCTGTATCTTTTTGCACCTCTACCTCTCCCCATCCCTCTCCCTCTCCCCCTTGTGGTGAGAGCAAGTAGGGGAGGATTCTAGCAGGTTTTCTCTTAGGGGAGGTGGATTAGGGTAGACATCCAAGGTACTGAGCTGGACACAGGTCACTCGGTGGGTCATTCTCCCTCTCACAAGCAGGGGGCAGCAGGTACCTAGTATGGGATTCCAGGGGCATGGGGTCCAGCCTAGGCTGAAGCCTCACCTGGAGGGGATTTGGGGGACAGGGATGAAGAAAGATAAGATTTATGGGAGGCTTGGGGGCAGTGTGTGAGGGTGTGTCTGTATGTGTTAGTGTCTATGTGTGTGCATGATTATATACACGTTTGTGTGTGTACCAACCTCATGGGCAGGGGAGGGGGAATTATTGTGAGGAAAGCACTTTACAAACCTCAGAACATTATAGAAATGTCAGCTATCAGTAGCACTGACATATATAAAGTGCTTTAAATGTCCTTTATCTATATTATTTCATTTCTAGGCATATTAGAGAGAGGGGGAGGAGGAAAGAAGGGAGGGAGGGAAGAAAGGAAGAAAAGGGGGAAGGAGGGAGGAGAAAGAGAGGGAGGGAGAAAGAATCACAGAACTAGAAGAGGGAAAGGAACAAGCATTTATTAAGCACCTACTATCTGCCAGAAAACACCAAAATGAGGTCATGAAGCATTGGACCTGATTGAACAACTGAACATTAACCATATCGTCAGACCTGGGCTAAGCACTTTACAAGTACCGTCTCATTTGATGACCTCAGAGGTTATCTAGTCCAACCTATAGTACCAGGTCAAAAAGCCCACATCCCTGACAAGTGGTCATTTAGACTCTTCTTCAAGCCTTCCAAGGAAGGAAAGCTCACCAGCTACCAAGACATTTGACTTTTGGATAGCTCTAAGGTGTTACGAAGGTCTAACTGCCACCCTTTGCTCCTTCTTGGCCTTCTGAGACCAGACAGAGCAAACCTAACCTAACTTCCACGTGTTAATCCTTCAGTTGCTTAAAGACAGTTAGCATGACCTCCCTAAGACTTCTGTCCTACAAACTTTATTCTTCATTGCTTGTATGGTTTTGAGTTTAGGAGTATGTATCAGAGCCAGAACTTGCTGCTGTTCAGTCATTTCAGTCATGTCTCTCCATGACCCCATTTGGGGTTTCCTTGGCAAAGATACTGGAGTGGTTGTCCATTTCCTTCTCTAGCTCATTTTACAGATAAGGAAACTAAGGCAAACAGGGTTAAGTGACTTGCCCAAGGTCACACAGTTAGTAAGTGTCTGAGACTGTATTTGCTCTCATGAAGATGAGTCTTACTGATTCCAAGCCCAGCACTCTAGCCACTGTACCACCTAGCTACCCTAGAAGTAGCAGGGCTGGGGTTAGGGGAGTGGGGAGGTATGTGTGTATGGGATACAAATGGGACTTTACCCAGGGCTTTGCCAGGAGGTGGAATGCTCACGTCCTTCCCAGGTGAGGTGCTGCCTCAAGATTCTGTTCTAGCCTATGGCACCATGGCACAACGATTGTCCTTACCAGTACCCCCAGGGTCCCATGATGAGAGTGTCTCCTTCTCCCAGGGTTCACCTTCCATCTCAACTCCCATGGGGGCAAAGACTAGACTCTTCTAGAGCAACTGTATCTTCGGGCTTCCTTATCTGAAATCTTGCGTACCCTGTATCCCCCCACCTACCCAACTGCAAATGGTACCCCCTAAAATTGCAGGGTGGAAAGAAAGGAAAGAAACAAGAATCTTTCCCCCAGTAAGTAGGTTCCTAGTTACATTTCTTCTGTGGGTATATAGGAATTTGTGCTCATCAACCACGTAGGGTCATGTACATGTGTGAGAATGTGACAATTTATTCATGTATTCATGTGTATTGTGTTAATGTGTAGTTGTTAAATATGTATATATAATTCCCAAATACGTATATACATATACATATGCATGTATGCACACATACATGCATATATACACACATACATTCATATGTTTCCTTTCAGAATAAAGGCCTTATTACAAAATCTGCGTCTGCCCCTCCTAAGCCACTAGGTCAGGATGAAAACTTCTCTCTCTTTCATCCGCAGGAAGGAGAAGGTCCTCACGTGCCTTCCCGATGGTCCATGCAGTCCCTAAGAGGTGACTATCCTTGGCAGCTGCTCCTGGCACCATCCAGTCTCGCAGGCCAGCTAAAGGAAGGTGACTCACTGCCTGCCTTGGGCGCAAGCAGCCCCACTGTGCAGTGGAAGGAATCCTGGCCTACAAATCCAGAGTGCCCCTTCTACTAACTAGCTGTGCGACTTTGGACAGATCACCTCCATTTCCCCGTCTGTAAAATGGAGGGGCCAACCAGGTAACTCTTAAGGCCCCTTCTGGCTATAACAAATTGTTTCTGGTGTGCTTTTAACCAATGGCCTCTCGTTAATTAAAGACTTATTTACATATTTGTTGGAGAAGGGGTTTGTAGGAAAATTTTAATTCCAGCTTTACCTTAGATTCAGTCCCTGGACTACAGGCTTCTGATTTCTCCTTATCTTGCCCCTCCAGCCAGGCCTCCTTGCTCATTCCCAGACATCTTGGCCTTATAGTGCCCAGGCTTTCTACATGACTTGGCTTATCATAAACATTTAAACTCTCTCTCTCTCTCTCTCTCTCTCTTTCTCTCCCTCTCTTTCTCCCTCTATCTCTCTGTCTCTCTCTCCCTCCCTCCCTCTCTCTTCCTCTCTCCCCTTCTCTCTCTGTTTCTTTGTCTGTCTCTCTGTCTCTCTTCTTCTCTCTCTTTCTCCCTCTCTCCCTCTCTCTCCATCTTTGACCCTCTGTCTTCCTCTCCCTCCCTCTCTGTCTCTTCCTCTCTCTGTCTTTTTTGTCTCTCTCTCTCTGTCTCTTTGTCTCTCTTCTTCTCTCCCTCCCTCTCTGTCTCTCCTCTACTCTCTGTCTCTCCTCCACTCTCTGTCTGTTTCTCTTTCTCTCTCTTTCCCTTCCTCTCTCTCTCTCCCTCTCTGTCTTTCTCTCTTCCCCCTCTTTCTCTTCCTCCCTCTCTCTCCTTCTCTCTCTCTTTCCCTCCCTCTCTCTTTCTCTTCCTCCCTCTCTCTCTCCTTCTCTCTCTGCCTCTCGCTTTCCCTCCCTCTCTCTCTTTTTCTTCTTCCTTCTCTCTCTCTTCCTCTTTCTCTCCCTCTCTCTCCCTCTTTCCTTCTTCTCTTTCTCTTTCTCTTCTTTTCTCCCTCCCTCTTTCCCTCCTTCCCCCTCTCTCCTCCCTTTAGGTAGCCATTTATAACAGTACCTTGGAGACTGAAGAGATAGCTAGCTGGACTCCAGATTCAGGTCAGAGAATCACAGAACCTTAGAGATGTAGGAGAGTTTAGAGGTCACCCCCCCTTATTTCATAGGTGATAAAAGAGGGGTACACTGGCTTGCACAAAGTCACACACCTCGTTAATGGCAGATTTGGGATTAGATCACAAATATAAGGGGATGGAGTAGTGGAATTAGAGTCAGGAAGACCTGGGTTCAAATCTCTCCTCAGATATTAATTGTGTGACCCTGGGCAGGTCACTTGACTTTCTCTGCCTCAATTTCCATATCTGTGAAATGAGAATGATAATACCACCTGCCTCATAGAGTGGTCCTGGGGCTCAATGAAATAGCATACATAGAATCAGGGCAGCTAGGGTGGCACAGAGGACAGAGCCTAGGCCCTCAAGTCAGGAAGGCCTAAGCTCAAATCTGGCCTCAGACATTTACTAGCTGTGTGTCCCCTAACCTCGTTTACCTCAGTTTCTTCATCTGCAAAATGAGCTGGAGAAGAAAAGAGCAAACTACTCCAGCGTCTTTGCCAAGGAAGCCCTGAATGGGGTCACGGAGAGCAGGACATGACTGAACAAAAAGACGTAAAGCACTTTGCAAAGCAATTTAAAGCGCTATACAAATGTTGGTTGCTATTATTGTCTCTATGACCTACCCTAGGTCTACTGCTTTCCAGTCCTATGCTCGGCGTATTCACGCTGCCCAACTCTGACAAAGGGAGAGCAGGAGGTCTGGGGTGGGACTTAGAGTGCCCTAGATGCTTTTGTTTGTGACTTTCACTCAAAAAGGGAGAAATTGAGGCACAGAGAGCCACATGACTCCCTCACACGATCCTGATCTTTCTGCTCATCTCTCTCCTTTTCTGTAATTTTTTATGCCTCTCTGAGTATTTCCCTTTCTGACTCACTGCGTCTATCTCTCTAATTAATCTCCGTTATTCTCCATCTCTGTCTTTGTCTTTCTGTCAGGCTTTGTGTGCATCGATTTGTTTTCTTGTATCTCTGCCTCCCAGAATCTCCAAGCCCAACCGTGGAGTCCAACCCCCGGGTGCAGATTCCTCTGTAATATCCCTAATCATTCCAGCCCCTCTCTGGGCTCTCCAATTAGGTAGAACCCGCACCCTGGGGCAGCCTATTCCATTTTGGACCAGCTCTAATTGCTAGGAAGTTTCTCCTTACATCAAACCTAAATCTTCCACTTCCACCCAACGTTCCCAATTCTGCCCTGGAGGGTTCAGAAGAAGACATCTCATCATTCTTCCTTGTGGCAACCCTTCAAATACCTGGAGATGGCCAGCAAGCCCAGACTGAGTCTTCTCTTTTCTTCTCCAGGCTGGACACCCCCATTTCCTAGAATAGCTTCTTGCCTGACTCAGGCTTCAGGCCCCTTTTCCTTTCCTCTTCCTTCCTTCTCCTTTTTTTCCATCCTACCCCCTAATCTTGTAGGTCGCCTGAACGGGAAGCCTCATTATCTAGTCTCCCTGAAACAGGAGAACCTTAGGTTAGATTGGCTGTTATCCTTTGTTCTTAAAGAGGACCAAAATGATATCACTATGTGGGAGTCAAGGTACAATTGTGGCTGATTAGACCAATACGAGCTCGGCAACACTCTATCATAGGTTGGGCACAAAGGGCAGCTAGGTGGCATAGAAGAGAGAGTGCTGAGCCTGGAGTCAGGAAGATTCATCTTCCTGAGTTCAACTCTGGCTTTGCTGTGTGACCCTGGGCAAGTCGATTAATTCTATTTGCCTCAGTTTCCTCATCAGTAAAGTGAGTTGGAAAAGGAAATAGCAAACCATTCTAGTATCTTTGCCAAGAAAACCCCAAATGGGGTCAAGAAGAGTCACACAGGACTGAACAACTAAAACAAAAATACTTAGGTTAGATAATGTGATGTTTGAAAAACTGAGATAGTTTCTGGGTAATTTAATCATTTTATTAATAAGGCTGGCGTATTATTAATACAAGAGGTCAGTAGCAGGCTGACTGCCAAAGGCAATCATGGCTCGCAGGTTCAAGGTTTATATCCCCTTGAAAGAAGGGTGTTTCTGAGGGTGGCAATCAACTCTGATTGGTTAACAATTAATGAGAGAATGACTACTAGATGAGGGGCTGGACCTATTCTAATGAACTTGGATTATGTCATTTACTTCTAAATTACCCCCAGCCTTGGGCAATCTAATTGAAGAATTTCTCCCCACTGAAGTCAGAGTAGAGCACAAGGGTTTAAATTCCTTGTATAGTTGGGTGGGGGTCTGACCAAGCTTGAGGAGAGTTAATTCAATGTCTATCAAGAGACTGAACTTTGAATTGAGGATTATAGAAAAAGGGAAAACTCTAGATCTTCCCAAATCATTGGTTATTAATAATCATTTCCTTCAAGGACTTCTAGGAAGGCTCCAGAATATGAGGCAACAACTGGACTTCATGAGGGGGAGGGACTTTGGACGTGAGAATCTACTGCCTTATCTCTGAGATTTGGTTCCCCGCCCTGCACCTTTCTGGGAGGGAGTCTGGGTCTGCCTCTTTCTTAGGTGATGAGTTTTGCTTGTGTTAAATGGACTACATTTGGACTCTACTACCTGAAAGATCACCTAGTCTGTCACAGTTACTGGAGGGCAGTGGAGAGTTGAGATCCTCTAGTATCTCAAAACATTTTGAATTCATTCCTGTTCCCAAGATAAGACATCTAGTCTAGGAACTGGAGGAAGTCCATGTTTCTATATGTTTCTACTTTTTGGGGGGGTTGACTTTTTTTTGGAGAATGGCTTTGGGCATGCTGATAGGATGAGAAAATTGAGTTGTGGACACAGGAAGAACTCATTCCTTTCAGGTGCCAAAGAGGCCTGGATACTTGGCAGCAATGGTCTAGACTAGGGAAGGCTGGAGGAACCTTCCCTATCTCTAGAGATGCACATGTAATTGGAGGTCGGGAGGGACAGATGGCCTAAAGACCAACAAACAGGTACTTTGGGATGTGGCTGGTAGAGCCCAATGGTTGGAAGTGGAGATGTTACATCTGCTGCAGCCATCTATATCTCCTCTGTTTGTATCTTTCTTTCTCTCTCTCTCCGTATCTCAGTACCAGTTTCTTTTCCTTTATCTCTGTCTCATTCTCTCAGGCTCATGGTACCTCTTCTCTCTTCTTTCATGCCTCTTCTCATACTCTCTCAATTCCAATCATTAAAAAAAAACTTTGCTTCTTTATTATCCAACATTGTCCTTCTCCTTCGACATTTTCCTCCTCCCCCCTCTCTCTCCATTCATTCCTTCAATCAGCTAATGTTTCTTAAGCACCAACTGTGTACAGAACTGAATTAGGCCCTAGGGAAACACAAAGTTTAGGCCCATTGCAGGCCAGTCCCTTGCAAAGGAAAGAGACTCACATATACCAATTACTTTAATGTCCAAGATTACATGAAGCATTCATTACAGAGCTGCAAATCAAATGCCAGGTGAGATCTGAGGGGAATGGTTGTTACTGCCTGGGCATAGCAGGGAAGCTTTCATAGAAAAAGTGGCATGTGAGTCAGGCTGTAAAGGATTGGTAGAGGAGAAATGAACCAATCCAGACACAGGGACTCTGATGACCAAAAACGCAGAGGAAGTAGGGGGTGTAGGGGGTGGGGCATTGAATACCTCTCAGAGGGCCAAAGGTTAGAGTTAACAGGAGGGAGTAACATGAAATAAGGAAGCAGCTAGTTGGCTCAGTGGTTCCTGACTGGAGTCAGGAAGACCTGAGTTCAAATCCAACCTGTAACCTTGCGACCTTGGGAAAGTTATTTAACTTTAATCCCCTGGAGAAGGACATGGCAAACCACTCCAGTATCTTTGCCAAGAAAACCCCATGGTCCATGGGGTCATGAAGAGTCAGGACACAGCCAAATAACTAAAAAACGTGAAATAAGACCAAAAAGGCATGGATATTAGAGGCATATGAATCCCAGGCACGGGAGTTTTATGTTTACCTGGGAGGTAATAGGGAGTGGCTGAATTTTTTTTAGCACTATTTGTAATGTGACTGGGTTTATGCATAAGGAAAATTATTCTATCAGTGGCATAAAGGGTGGATCAGAAGAGGGAAAGAATGGAAACTGGAATGCCTAATGTGAAAGTTCCTTGGGGTAGTAATTCCTCACCTGCTTTACCTGCTGTCCTGCCTAGGAAGTGCTTCCTGTCCACTATCCTCAATCCCTGCTGTTGAAAGGGAAAAGCTGTTCCTTCTGCTACTAGCCCAGTGCTTCTCAAAGAACAGGCTATGAGTTTGGCCAGGTGTGCCAGGGAATTACGGGCATTATGCGATTGTAACTAAAAGAATATTGATAAATTATTTGTGTTTAATATAAATTTTTGCTAACCCAACATACGCAGTGGGGCAATTAGAATATTCACAAAATAAACAAAATTTGCTTATTACAGATAAGAACTAACCTCACAACACAGATTCAGAACTTGCAAAGAATTCAACACAAAGGTCTGCTCTTATGGAAGGAAAGAAATGGCAGTGTGTCTTCTAATTCTCTTCATATTTCCAATTTAAGGATGTGCCGCACAGTTCTTTATGCAAAGGTTACTGTGCTATGAGCAACAAACGTTTGAGAACCACCATCCCAGCCCATGGGCAGTAGATAGCGTGCCAGGCCTGAAGTCATGAAGACTCCTCTCCCTGCGTTCAAATCTGGCTTCGGACACTTACTAGTGTCTATGTGGCCCTGTACAAGTCATTTAACTATATTTATCTCAGTTTCCTCATTTGTAAAATGAGCTGGAGAAGGAAATAGCAAACCACTCTAGTATCATTTCCAAGAAAACCCCAAATGGGGTCACAAAGAGTCAAACATGAATGAAAAAAATGGTTGAACAACAAATTCCAGCCCATTGGATTAGGAGGGGCTATGTGAAGTTTCTGCCTATTGTCTGATGTTAAGGAAGACAGCTTCTACTTAGATTATCTCTCATGTCTCATCAATACCTTTCTCTCCCTCTTTATCTAGGACATTGGGGTTCCTTCCTCTGACTGAGTTCAGAGCCAAAGGCTGGAAGAGTCTTTTGCTGAATGGACCCTTTGCTCTCACTGCTAAGTTGCAGCAGTGAGGAGGAAGGAGGTTGGATGATTGGAAGAACTTTCTGACATCTAAGGATATCCAGTCCTGAAAAAAAAGGGTCCAGGGGAAAAGATCAGCCCCTAGCCTCTTCTTTGCCTTGCTTTCCCCCTTGCGTAGACTGGCAAGACCCTTCCTCCCCATGATTTCACCTTACGTTGCTGAGCCCTTTCTTCAACATTTCTGGGTTCCCAATTAGAAAGGCAGGACTAGGGTAAAGTGTGACTCTGCACTCCCCATGAACCCAAATGTAGGGGTCAGAGATCATGGGCTCCTCAGGGCCAGACTGACACTGAAGGATGGGCTAGATCACCCCCATCCTGGCCCCTGCCTATTGTCCCAACTTTAGGACCTGTCCCTCTACCTTCCACCTCCTGTCTTCTTGTCCCCTTGGGGCTGGGATGGGCCATTCCAACACGAGGCTAGGGCTGAGAGACGTGTGTGTGTGTGTGTGTGTGTGTGTGTGTGTGTGTGTATGTGTGTGTGTGTGTGTGTGAGAGAGAGAGAGAGAGAGAGAGAGAGAGAGAGAGAGAGACTCTAGAGAGTTAATGAAGGTGCTTGTGGAAGTATGTGCCCACAAATGGGTATGGGTGTTGGTCTTCCTGTGCTGGCTAAGGGGAGGGTTGTGATTGTGTATTATAACGCATGTGTGCCTATGTGTGTCATATCCGGGGCTGTGTGAGCTTGTGTCGGTGACTTAAATGTCACAGGAAACCTGAGCGAGGCCTTTCAGAAAGATAGGAGTGAATACACTACACATTCTAGGAGTCAGTTTAATCAATGAACATTTATTAAGCACCTACTGTGTACCAAGCATTGTGTTAAGTTCTGGGGATACAAAAAGAGGCAAAAGCTGGTCCCTGCCCCTAAGGAGCTTACAATCGAATGGGGGAAACAAGCAAACACAGATGTATAAACAAGTTACATACAGGATAAATAGGAAAGAAATAAAGAAGGCCCTAGAATTAAGAGGGGTTGGGAATCGAGGAGGGATCAGAAAGCTTTGTCAGTAAAAATAAATATCTCTTCTGGGCCAGATGATTCTCTAGTGCTTGGAAAGAGTTGTACCTCTAAAAAGTGAAAACTTTATTTCATTAACAGGAGCAAGTCAATTATTACTTCTCAATTTCTGTATTGACCCGAGATGTGGCTCTTCTCTTTGTCTCCGTTTCCTTGTCTGTAAAAAGCAAAAATGGAACTGGATCCTCTCTAAGGTCTAACATTTTGTTTATGTCTGCTCCTTTCTGCATTAACCACTACTCCTCTTATCAAGGGACCAACCGATTCCCTGATTCTAAGTGAAGCCATGGATAGAGCTCTGTCTGGGCTTGAAGTCAGGAAGATATGTGTTCAAATCCAGTCTCACATACTTACTACATCTGTGACTTTGGGCAAGTCACTTACAGATGAGGAAACTGAGGCAAACTGGGTTAAATGACAGGGTTGTTGCTAGGACCAAATGAAATAATATTTGTAAAGGGCTTAGCACAGAGCCTGGCACATAGTAGGTACTTAATAAATGCTTACTCCTTTCCTTCCTGATTCTCCCTTGTAGGGATCATGGTGTCAAGATTTTGTTGAAATTATCTGTACCAATACTTATTTTTCAAATTAGGAAACTGAGGTTCAGAGAATGGCAGTGACTTATCTAAGGTCACAGAGGTAGTAAAGGCCTGCAGCCTAGGTCCTCTCATACTGAAGCCAGTATGCTCTTCTCATCACCCCCTACCTGCTTCCTTATTCCACTGCATCATGTCTGTGCATAGACATAATGGGAGTCTGCACATATGGGTGACAAGGCCGGGCCCCTCCTCCTTGCTTCTTAGCTCCAGCTCCTTCTCACCCATTTTACAGAAAACCGTTCTTCCCCACTTCCACAAGGTCCCTGCTCCCATCACACTCGGGGTAGAAAACCCGCCTGGTAAGCTTTGCCCCTATCAATTCAGTCCCTCCCCTTGAAAACTCATGATAGATGGACACCGGTTCCTCCCTTCTTTACTTACCCCTGGAGTCAGGAAGACCTGAGTTCAAATCCAGCCTCAGATACTTACTGTATTACCCTAGGAAGTCATGTCACTGGCTCATCTGTAAAATAAAAATAATAATAGCATCGACCTCCTAGGATAGCTGTGAGGAAGAATGAGTTAACATCTGTAAATTGCTTTGTACGCTTTCAAACTATGTACATGTTAGGTGACTGTTTCTAGGCCAAACTTTAACTCCACTGCCTATATCTTAAGTTTTTTAATCCTTATATTATACTATGTAGACGTGTGTGTATATATATGCACACACGCGCATCTATATATGTGTGTGTATATATAGCATATATACATATTTGTATATATACATATATTGCATATGCATATAGTATACAGATGTACTTGTATATATAGTATATAAATATACTTGTATGTATATAGAGTATAAAATATATAGTATATACATCCATAGGGTCTATACATATACACAGCCTATACATATATGCAGTTTTTATATATATATAGTATACATACACACATAAGTACAGAGAGTCATACGGACAAAATGGATAGCAAGCTAGCGTCTAAGCCAGGAAGACCAGGATTCAAGAACAGCCTCTATGTGACCCTAGGCAGGTCACTCAATCTCTTCATGCCCCCAGGCAACTCTTTTAAGATTCGAGATTGTGCAAAAGCTTTGGTAGAGAGTTTTCATTCCCTATAGTAATAAAAACACAGGTCAGCTTTAAAAAAAAACAAGCAGGCCGGTGTGGTTGTTTTTCCGATTCACTTTATCTCATTCCATCTTCCTTACACCCTGAGGCATTATCTTCAGTTTTAAATTTGCGTTATGATGATTGGAGTGAATCATTCCTGCCCTCCTGCCTTCCTGCTCCACCCTAGGCCCTCGGTAAACTCCTGGAAGCCACATAAGGTATCATTTTTCATCTCCAGAGCCCCAGCATAATGCCTTGCATTTAGAATCATAGAACATCTGGGCTAGAAAGGACCTATCCAGACCAAACCCTTATTGTGCAAATAGAGAAACCAAGGCCCAGTGACCAGAGTAAGGTCACACAAGTGGCAGACTCAAATCCAGTCTTGAACTCTGATTCCAAGTCCAAGGTCAGATTGCTTGCCATTGTAGCTACATGATACATGTTTATAGAATGATTTGTTGAGTTGAATTTTATAGACGGTAAAAATGAGGCTTCTGGAACTAACTGAATTGCCTAAAGTCCCATAGTAAGTTCCTAGTTTGCCCTGTTTTCCTGTGTGACTAAGTTGGGGTGCATCTGATGAGGTCAGGGAGCCATGTGTTTTCAGGGGTGCTTGAGACCCCAAAATACCAACATGCTGGGTCCTGCTTGAATGAATTCGATTCAAGCCTTCTCACAGCCAAAGAAAAACAGTTTATTACAGATTCGCCACATTGAGTTGTCTTAAGAAATCTCACCTTTGTAACGCTTGTTTTCACGAACAGGCCAGATTCAGTCTGAGCCCCTTCAAGGAGGCAAGATGAAACTTATATACAGAAAGATTGTGGGAGGGATCTAGGGTGGTCCTGGGGTGATGGGAAGAGGGGTTTAGGGAGGGTCTTGATAGGACCAAGGGTAGGAAGTAGCTGGACAATGGAGGGCTAGGCTAGGTTAAAAGTAACCTAACCTAGAGATTTGGGTCTAGCAATAACGAAAGGCTTATGGCCTCAGGCAAACGTTTCATCTAGTGGGAAGATTCAAGAAAAGTTCAAGGGGGCTCCCAGATCCTGTACCCCATCACATCCTTCTGCTTGGCTTTACCAAGATAAGATGGCAGTATCAGTGGGGTTCTGATAGGAATGTCTTCCTTCCTGGATCCTAGCACCAAAGGAACCAGAGCTGGGAAGGGTTAGGGAGAGCACCTGGACCAATATCCTTATTTTACAGATGCAGAAACCAAGGCCAGAGGGCCAGGACCAGGCAAGATAAAAAAACACAGCTCTGGAGTCAAAGAAATTCTTTTCCTCCTCCTCGCCCTCCTTCTTTCATTTTAACCTTAAAGCTCTATATAAATGCATACTATTATTATTAATAATCAATGGGATATTTGTAAAGTGTCTTGCAAACCTTTAAGTGCTACATAAATGCTGTCATCGTCATCGTCCTCCTTTCTAACCTTCCTCCTTCCCCATGTTGGAACCACATTTGGGACATAGTGTATCTCTGTCTTGGGTTTAGGGCTATTTTCAATTCATTTTCCCCCACTTGGGTAGCTCTAGGGCCAGAGAAGACAGAAACATGTCATTCCACACCATTGCCACAGGGAGGCACCAAGACTCGTTTTTTTTCCCCCTGCCTTTCTGAAGAACGGATGCAAACACTCCCAGAATCCCCAGCCTTGGCATCCCGTCTGTGCCACTGCATCTGGGAAGGGCGAGATAGCCAATTCCTCCGATCAAGGATAAGCTCTCCGAATTCTGTCAGAGCCCTGGGGGGGAAGACACCTTCCCTTTGCTCTCCCATCCCCTAATAATAATTATCATCAACATTTGTAAACCTTTCCGGTTTAGAAAGCATTTTCTTTACAACTCTGGTGAAACAAGCTGTGAAAGCATCGTCATTTTGATTTTTTAGATGGGGAAACAGACCCAGAGACATGACTGACCTAGGGTCACATGACTAGAAATTGGCAGGGCAGGGTTTCCAACTGGGGTCTCCCAAGTCCAAGACCCACAGGGCTCTCCCTGCTTCACCATGATGCCTATGTAGAATTACTACCCTAATTTTGCAGATGAAGAAACTGCCTGTGAGATGTTGTTAGGTACCTGGACCATGCTCAGAAAGACAGGAATAATCACAGACTGTTTAACAGACCAAAGCATTCCTGCCCCAGCCCACCCCCAACAACCCTGTGATGTAAGAGTTTGCAGAAAAGGGTCTTTTGGATGAAAGACCTCCCCATCACCATTAAGGTCATCTTATCCTTCCTTCTCCTTCCAGGAACTAGTTAGTGAAGTCATACATAGAGACCATTCTAGTGGCCCATGCAGGAAGGCAGCTTCCAGTATTTGATCATCTTTATTTCATACTGGTCCCTGTCAGAAAATTCTTCCTAAATTCAAACCTCATTCAGCCAGGGAGACTCTGGGAGATTAAGTGCCCAAGGCAGAATTTGAATTCAGGTCACTTGGCTCTCCAGGGCTTCTTCCACTACATCAAATTATATTATCTTCTAAGTGGCAGCCACGTGATACAGCGGATAGGGCATCAGACCTGAAGACTGCCCAAAAAGTCCACAGCAGAACTCACTTCTGGGGACTCTGATGTTCATGTCCACAAAATAAACCCACTCTGATTACCCCAGACACAGGGTCCTTCACTCATTCCCCTCAGCGGCCTGCCCTCGAATGCCTGATGGAAATTTTTAAGTGCCTGTTAAATGTAAGGCCTTGAGGTAGGCACCTGAGATACAAAGATTAAAGATAACAACAACAAAACCATCCCTACCCCTAGGAAACTTAGGTCCTAATGAGGAAAACAACATTTACACGTATAAGTTAAAATCATAAAAAGTATACATATACACAGATAGCTAGATGGAGGGATGGATAAATAGATGGATAGGTAGACAGATACAGACAGATAGATAGATAGAGAGACAGATAGATAGATAGATGATAGAAGCTTGGGTCAGGGAGTTACAAAGACCAAGGGAGATCAGGAAAGGCCTTATGCCTTAAGTAGGAGGTGGTACTTGAGAGCTGAGTTTTGAAGAAAACCAGGAATCCTAAGAGGTAGAGAGGACCAGGGACTTAATTCATCTGTTTGTGCAAAAGCATGGTGTTAGGAGATAGACTACCACCTTTAAGGAAAAGTAAGGTTAGGTTCAACCACAGAGTGTTAGTTATTAGTATTAATAATAACAAACATTGATATCATGCTCTAAGGTTTGTGAAGCACCTTATATTCACTTTTCAACTGATCTTTACAATGATTCCCTAAGGTAGGTGCTATTTTATTATCATTGTCTTAAAACAGAAGCTGAGAAAAGGCAAATAACTTGGAGGTCATCTCATCTAACCTACTCCAAGCCCAAGCTGAGGTCACACAGCCAGCAATTGTCTGAGGATAGATTCAAACCCAGGTCTTCCTCGCTCCAAGTCTAGTGCTCTATCTGCTGTGTCACCATTAAGGGAAATAGCAGGTGATAAACCTGGGAAAGTCAGTTGGAGTCAGTGTGTGAATGGTTTTAAATGCTGAACAAGAGTTAACCTTTTATCTTAGAAGCAATTGGAGCTTTCTGAGCAAGGGAATTATGTGGTTGGACCCATGCTCTAGGAATATTAGCTTGGCAGCTATGTTAAGGTTGGATTTGAGTCAGGGAGACTAATTGAAGTTTATTGGAATAGTCCAGGCAAGAGGTAATGAAGACCTGAAATAGGTTGGTGGCCATGTGAACAGGAAGGAGGAGACTGAGCTGAGAAATGTGAAGATAGAATGGACAAGCTTTGTCAACTGATAGGGTGACTGATGAAAGAGAAAAGAATTTAACCTGAATGAATGCAAAGATGATGGCAGCCTTGACAGAATAGGCAAGTTAAGAAGAAACGTGGACTTTGGGGAAAAGATAATGACTTTTGTATGGGACATATTAAGTTTGAAGTACCCGTAAGATTATTGTTGTTCAGTTGTGTCTGGCTCATCACGAGTCTATTTGGGGTTTTCTTGGCAGAGATATTGGAGTGGTTTGCTATTTTCTTCTCCAATTAATTTTACAGATGAGGAAACTGAGGCAAACAGGGTTAAGTGACTTACCCAGGGTCACACAGCTACTAAGTGCCTGAGGCCACATTTGAAATCAAGAAGATGAGTCTTCCTGACTCCAGGCCCAGCACTCTATCCACTGTTCCACCTAGCTGCCTTCCTATAGGATATCCAGTGATAAATATCTAATTTGCTGTAGGCGACATGGGGCTGGAGGTCAGGAGAGAGACTAGGGATAGATTCAAAGGGCCATCTGAAGAGATGATAAGTAGACCCATAGGAGCTGATAATGACACCAAGAGAGATAATGAAAACCATTTTGACTGATCAGTAAACTACATGAAAGGGAAGATTATGTGATGTCTAGAAAGGTAGGTTGGGACCAGCTTTTGAAGAGTTTGTGCGTCAAACAGAGGAGTCTCTATTGGATCCTGGCACTAAGAACCACTGAAGTGTGTGGTTGTCGTTTGTCCTTGTTCATCCTTCATCCACAAAGAAAACCAATGACATCATGAGGGTGATGTCTTGACTTGCAAGGGAACTGGATTTCAGTGAGGGAGAGACACTGTCTCCTCCAGAGTCATCACAGTCCAGTGGTAAGACAAAAGTTTACTGAGCAGCAGAGTGACTTGGCCCAATATGAATTGTAGGAAAATCACTTTAGCAGTTGTGTGGAGTTGGAGAAGAGGGGCTTGAAGTAGGGAGACTGATCAAGAAGCTATTGAGCAAAGGGTGATGAGACCCTGAAGTAGGATGCTGGCTGTGTCAGTCAAGAGAAGGGAATAAATTCAAGAGATGTTGTGGTGGCAGAAATGATGTGATTTTGCAAATGATTTGCCTCTATGGGGTGAGTGTGAGTTAAGAGTGAATGATTTCGAGGTTTCCATTTTGAACCTGGTTGTTTAGACTGGGAGGATGCTGACGCTCTAATTAGAAATAGGGAAGTTGCCAAAAAGGAGTGGATTGCAGGAGAGGGAAGGCAATGTGATAGTTTGAATAGACTGAATTTGAGATGCCCATGGGAAACCCAATTTGAAATGTCCATTAGGCAATTGGAGATGGGGGACTGAAGTTTAGGAGAAAGGGTAGAATTGGATCTGAGAGTCATTTGAAAAGATAATAATTGACATCATGGGAGCTGATATTATCATCAAGAGAGAGGGTGGGAAGAAGAGTAAAATACCCAGGACAGAACCTTGAATTCTACTCACAGTTAGAGATGTGATATATAAAATGAAGCAGCAAAGGAGACTGAGAAGAAATAGTCACACAAGAGGCAGTCACACAAGTGGTGCAGTGGATAGGACACCAGCCCTGAAGTCAGGAGGACCTGAGTTCAAATCTAGCATCAGACACTTACTAGCTTTGTGACCCTGGGCAAATCACTTAACTCCCATTGCCTCCAAAAGGAAAGAGGAAGAAGAGAGAGAGAGAGAGAGAGAGAGAGAGAGAGAGAGAGAGAGAGAGAGAGAGAAACAATTACATAGGTAGGAGGAAAACCAGCAGAGAGTAATATCCTCAAACCCAGAAGTGAAGGAGTATCCAGAAAGACACTGGTCAGCAGTGTAGAGCTGTAGAGCTCAAGGAAGACTAGGATGGAAGAGAGGCCATCAGCTTCATTAGTTGGAATCGTCAAGTAACTTTGGAGAGGGCACTTTCAGTTAAGTGATGAGGTCAGAAGCCAGATTACTAGGGAGTGAGGAATGAGAGGAAAAGTGGAAGCAATGACTGTAGGCAGCTTTTTCTTATGAGTTTGTCAGCGACGCGGAGGAGAGATATAGGATGATAGCTTGAGGGGATGGGAGGGTCAAGAGAAGGGTTTTTAAGGATTGTGTGGGAGAGCTGATTATGCTTGTAGGCAGCTGGAAAGGAACCAATAGACAAGGAGAGATCAAAGATTAGAGAAAGAGGGGGATAATTGCAGAGACAATCTGTCTCCTGCCAGAGGAGAAAGGAGGGGATGGAATGAAGAGTACTAAGGAGAAGAGTTGGCCCTATTAAGGAGAAGGGTTACTTTTTGTTCAGAAACTGGAATGAAGAATAGAATGGGGAACGAGTTTTGAGTTGTAGAGTAGGGAAGAAGAGAGTGACCTCATATTTTCTCAGTAAAAATGGAGAACAAGGAACTCTACTGAGAGGGAAGGGGAATGTGGGGGGGCTTCCAGAAAGAGGTCATTAGATCATAGGCTTAGAGCTAGAAGGGATCTTAATCCACTTGTCTCATTTTGGCAGATGGAAAAACTGAGACCCAAGGACATTAACCCATTTCCCCAACATCACACAGGGATGTGTGTGTCTGACCCGATGTCAGATTCTAACCCCAGGCCCTCTGACTCCAGATCCATATCTTTCCTTTGCAATTTGCCCTTTCCTAGGTTTGCTGAAGGGAAAAAGGAAAGTGACTCCATTGGGGAAGAATAAACAGTAAACACCCAGCTGAGATCAGATCAGATAAATGGTGATAGGCTCATTCAGCACCCTTGTATGACTTCCTCTAGAATCATTTAGCAGATGAGTAGTAGGAAAGGGAGAAATGGGATAATTCAGGGTTGGGGGATGGCAAGGTATGAAGGGCAACAGAACATGGAGGCAAGGAATTCCAAAGTACTGAACATCACAGAATTGAACCAATTGACTTAAGGAGCAAGATTGGGGAAGGGAACAAGCATTTTTTGATTGCCTACTATGTGCCAGGGCTAAGCATGAGGTAATGGTTTTTAAACAACTTAGCCCAGTGTCTTGCACTTAGTAGGTGCTATAGAAATGCTTATTCCCTTCCCCAGAGTGCTTTGGGTATGTTACCTCATTTGATCCTTACACCAACCCTGGAGGGGTAGGTGCTATAATTTTCTCCACTCAACAGTTGAAGAAACTGAGGCAGGCAGCAGTTAGGTGATTTTCCCTGGGGCACACAGCTAGTAAGTATCTGAAATATATTTTTCTGATTTTAGACCTAGCGCTTTATCCACTGTCATCTTGCTGCTAAGATTGGAAGGGAGAAAGCCGACACTGGAAGGCGATGATCAGGGAGAAGACTGAGGAGTGAAGGATTGGAAGTCTCGGTGAGGATGAAAATCAGTTTAAGAAGAACGAGATACACAAATGATGGAGTAAGAAGAGGATAGAGTCAGAAGAAGAATTTCAGAATTGTTGATCATGGAGCTATAACATCTGTGGATGATGGTGAGATAAGAAAGATGACCATTCCTCTAGGATTTCTTTCCATTTACACTCTAGATATCATGTATGTATATCATTGTTTATATGTTCTTTCTCCTAATGTGAATATTCCTTTATGGCGAGAAATGTGTTTTTGCCTTTCTTTGTATTCCTAGTACTTAGCTCAATGCCTAGCACATAATAGGTGCCCAATAAATGCTTGTTGACTAACTGACCGTCCCTGTGTGTGGTTGAGTTGAATGAAGGTGAAGAGAATGGAGGAAGTTGATGAATGGGAGGCCAGGGTGTTTGAGATCTAGTATAAGGAGGGGGAGAAATAGCCTGTGAGTCAAGTACTGAGCTCACACAAAGTAGATTCTTATCAAATATTTGTTAAATTTAATCTCTTCATCACCCTAAATCCTAATAATAATAGCTTGTATTTCTATAATGCTTTGTGATAACCAAAGAATTTTACATATGTAGTATCACCTCTAAACAAAGAATTTTACATATATCATTTCATCCTCTCTGGAATATTCCCCTAATTTTCACTCCTACTGTAGATTTGAGTCCCTAGACCATAGCTGCTCTCTTATATTTTAGGGGGTAACCTTGTGGGTAGTGACTCCTTCTATGGTAGTTCCTGGGTTCCCACCAGTCTTGCTACCCATTAATAATCAGCTAGCAGATTAGATTAGCTCTTAGCAAAGGGATTCACAAAATAAAATGGTATAGCAAGCACAGCACAGTAGTTAGAAAGCATTCCCCTTTTAGATCTTTCCCACAAATACACACAAGCATCCATGACTTATGAGGGCTGAAATCAAAAGTGCAGTGATAGTGAGATACACGTGCAGGACACGTGTGACAAAAGCAACTCACGATAGCTGGTGCTGCAAGGCCTGGCTGTCTTTTTTCTCTTGATAGAGTTCTCCCTTTGGGTGCAGCACCTCTGCTGGGCTGGTTGTTCAGCTGGCTGAGTGACCTGGGTCTTTTCCTTTCCAAAGCTCATTGACTTTTCTGCTATCAAGGGTCATTCTCCTCGAAGATGAGTCCTCCTTTGTGTCTACCTGAGAAGGCGTGTCTTCTACTAGTAAGTGGTCTACTAGTTTTGTCTCAAAGCTACATGGGCAATGTGTATGTGAAAGAGGAATGAAGGTAGGGGGCGGGGGATGAATGAAAAAGCATTTGTCAAATGTAGAGTATGCGCTAGGCACTGTGCTAAGTAAGCACTGAGGATACAAATATGAGCAATCATAAAAATAGCTAGCATTTATAAAGCACTTTAAAGTTTGCAAAATCTTTAAATATATGAATTCATCTGATTCTTACAACAACCTTGTGAGGTAGGTGCTATCATTTATGTCCATTTTACAGAAGAAGATACTGAGACACAGAGAGGTTGAGTGACTTACCCAGGGTCACACAGCCAACATCTGAGGCAGGCCTCAGGTCTTCCTGACTTCAAGTCCAAGACTTGTGCCCTCTTCCCTTCCACACCTAGCAAAGCAAGACAGTTCTTCCCTTTGGGGAGCTTACATTCTAATAGAGGAAGACAATATATCTCTGGAAGTGGTTGCTAAGGAAATGTGTTTTGGACCTGGAAATCAGGGGGAATGGTGATTTGAATCATAATTGACAGGCTACTTTCAGTAATGGTTTACAGTTTTCAGGATTAGAAAGTGAGGGGACTGGGGGGAAAGTGAACCTTGAGGTGGGCTGACTTGGAGATGACCAGGAAATGTCATGGTGGGTCAGGCCCAGGATGCCAAAGGTGAGAGTAAGAGTTTATAGTGGAAGGTGGGAGGTTTGGAGGTAGGAACCATGAACTGGAGGACAGGCAGCATGTCATGGAGGGATCTAGGAAGTTAGGAAGAGAAATTACTTCCTCCTCCAACCTCCCCCCCCACCCCCGCCCTGCCACGGGGGATCTTCTTCCTAGCATGAAATCTCTCCTACTCTAGAACCATCCAGGACTGAACTGTGTAACGTGCTCAAAGCAGAGACTCAGCCAATCATATTGTTTCCTTCTGGGCTTAGAGGGGTGCTGGCATCTTATAAAGGGACCAGGGTGTTATATCTTGATAACATGTTAAAATCTCATCAAGTGTGTCACTGTCCTGTGACTATATTAAGTGAAAGGGTGGAGAGCTCCCTCCCTGACACATATATTATCAAATCTGGTCCTTACAACAACCCTCTAGGGTAAGTGGTACAGTATTATCTCCGTTTTATAGGTGAGGAAGCTGAGACCCAAAGAAATGAAACTCTTGCCTAGAGTCACTTCATGAAATGAAGCAGCCAGAAGCCAATACAGACTTGTACTAGCCTCCATGGACCCAACATCTGGTGTCCATGCCATTTATACCATGATAACCTCTCTAAAATTCTGTGATCACTGAGGCTGGGGTGGTCTGGGATGACTTCATGGAGGAAGAGGGATTTGGTTGGATTTTTAGGGACGGGTAGATTTATAGAGGCAGATAGTCAGGAAGAGAGTGTTCCAAAGCAAGGGAACATTCTGAGCAGCAGTTTAGAGGCAAGAAAGAACAGACCTTTCTTTGGTTCATTCAGGAAAATGCTTAATTGGACATAAAGCTGGTAAAGTAAGCTGGAATCAGGTTATGGAGTGTTTTAATAATAATAATAGCATTTATATAACAGTTTAAGGTATTCAAAATGCTTTATAAGCATGATCTCATTTGACCCCCACCATAACCTTAGGAGGGCTATTTTTTATTAGTTTATTTTTAGTTTTCTTTTTTATATTAATTTTTTAAATTTTATTTTTTTTTGGAGGGGGGAAGGCAGGGCAATTGGGGTTAAGTGACTTGCCCAAGGTCACACAGTATGTCAAGTGTCTGAGGCTGAATTTGAACTCAGGTCCTCCTGACTCCAGGGCTGGTGCTTTACTCACCTAGCTACCCCTATTTTTAGTTTTCAACATTCACTTCCATAAGTTTTAAATTATCTCCCCCTCCCTCCCCAAGACAGCCTGCAATCTGATACAGACTCTACATATACATTAGAAGAGCTATTTTTATCCCCGTTTTACAGATAAGGAAGATGAGGCAGACAGAGGTTGCTCTTTGCCCAAGGTCAAGTCACAGCTAATAAGTGTCTGAGGCCAGATTTGAATTCAAGTCTTCCTGACTCCAGGCCCCGCACTCTGTCTCCTGAACCTCCTAGTTGCCAGGCTAAGGTGTTTGGACTGCATTGGATAAACAACGGGGAGTCATTCACAGCTCTTAAGCAGGAAGTAATGCGTGCAAAGGCATATTTCAAGCAGATAGTCTAACATCAGTGTGCAGAATAGATTGAAGGCCAGAGAGACTGGAAGTCCAGCTAGGAGACCGTGGCAATAGTCCAGGCGTGGGGTGACGAGGTGATGGCAGTTGGAATGGAAAGGAGAGGAAGGATGATGATGGGATTTCAGAGGAAAACATTTCAAAGCAAGAGCTGATAACACTTGGTGATTGCCGAGCTATGAGGGGTGAGGAGAAGGATAATTTCTAACGATCCAGGGTAGGTGATTGGGAAAATGCTGGGGTCATTAACCAAAGGAAGGGGGGGCGGGACCGCTGTTTCATTTGGGCTGTGGAGTTTGAGGTGCAGGAGACAGAGCAGTTGGAACTGCCCAGCAGGAGCCTGCGGCCAGGCCGGAGAAGTAGACCCACAGTCATCTGTACAGAGCGCCAGAGGGGAGGGCCGAGGAGCTCTTCTGTGGAAACAGGAGACAGTGGAAGGAAAACATACAATGGCCACAAGCCACTAATCTAACAAAACACCTACATCCTCTACTCCCTAGGGATTCCCAGCCCTCACCCCACCTCTAGAAATGCACAGAGCAGTCTGGGGAAAGGGCCAGGTGAAATGGGAAACATTCAAATGAGATGCAAATACCATGCAAATCACTACTATTTGTCTTTTATTCTCTTTTTTCTGAGTCCATAGCTTGGGCCTGTTTTGTCTGGAGCTGCACCACAGGGTGTGGTGTGGTGTGGTGTGGTGGTGGTGGTGGTGGTGCTGGTGGTGGTGTATGTGTGTGTGTGTGTGTGTGTGTGTGTGTGTGTGTGTGTGTGTAGTGCTAGGGATGAAAGGAGAGTCCTCCCCTCTTTTCCCCCCCAAACCCCTTTTTCCTCTTAGTAGATTCTCTTTCCTTATTGGCCCAGTCTGAAATCAAGGGGAGGAGAGCAAGCTCCCATCTTGTTCTCCCTGTCCCTCTCCCTCCTTCCCCTCTCAGGCCAGCCTTCCTTTTCCCACCCCTTGTGTGAGGTGGATTAGAGAGAGGTAGTAGAAGGACCAGGGAGTCCCTCCACCTGCCCCTACAACCTGTAGGGGAACTTTGAATTTTCCTGATGGGGAGAGGGAGGGTGGGAATGAAGAAAAAATGCAGAGACAAAGAAGCTGACAAAAAGACAGAGAGGGAGAGAGAGAGAGAGACATCGAGAGAGACAGAGACACAGAGAGACAGAGAGAGACACAGAGGAGACAAAGAGATAGAGACAGTCAGAGATAGAAAGACTGCTGGGCGTACCCTTCTCCTGTGTCCACTGTGGGATAGCTTGTGTTCAGCATACTGTCTCCTTGACTCCCCATATTGGATGTTTCCTTTGTCTACCTCTTTGTCTGCCTCTTTGTTTGACTTTATTATCCCAACTGTAGCCCTCATTCTCCCTTTGCCCTGTCTATCTGTCTAGGTGTCCTTTTTTCTTCCCTACCTTGTCTATGCCCCTGTGGAAGGAAAGCTGCCAGCTAGAATTTAGCTGTGTTATTGTTTCCTGGCCTTGGACAGGTACCTCCTGACTCCTGTCTTCGTATTTCAGTTTCCCCAAGTCTGAAAATGATGAGAAGCATCTGTTTTTCTTTCAGGTGTACCAGATACTGGAGGCTCAAGGGGAATGATCATTGTCTGTAGCTGCCGAAGGGATAGGATAAGGTGCTTTGAACCCAGAGGAGAGTCTGCCACTGGTCCCCAGTCTCCTATCCCCACCACACAGTCACTCCTTACCTAAGGACAAATAAGAACTTTGGCATAAATGTAGCCAGGGGGATCGAGGTTGGATATTCAGAAGGACTTCCCAAGAGATGGGAGGGGAAGACACCAGAAGCCATCACTAAAGGAGTCCGGATGATCTCTTTGGTGGGTCTCCGAGAAGAGAAGCCTTCTATCTTTTATGGTCAATTGGGATTGATGGAAGAGTAATCTCTGGGGTAGAGGGAGAGACAACAGGAATGCCCCCCAGGTCGATGCAGTCCTGGAAAAGCCCTCTAGATGTATTAAAGCAGGGGATGGGGGAAGGAGAGGGTTAGAATCAGGATGGACAATCACACTCTGCTGCTACCTGCCCTGCCCAATCTCTCCCATACCTGGGGTCCCTTGGATGTAGAGAGGGAAGCATGAGTCCCTCCCGCTGGTCCCACTTCCCCCAACCCCATCTTTCCCAGCCTAGTTTCCCCCCACCTCTCACCCCCAGGCAATCCATGAGAGATGGCTGCTGGGGATGGAGTGATGTATGTAATGCAGATAAAATGTCAGCGATTCTAAATGGGGCCGGAGATGCAGCCGTGGGGGGGAGGGGGGAACGGGGAGCGGGGAGGAGCAGAAGCAGGAGGGAGGGGAGAGAGGAAAGAAGGGAAATGATTTGTAGGTCCTCACTAAGGACAGAGGACAGGGGCGCAGAGCGCCCC